>NC_086454.1:335271314-335461314 GCF_028390025.1 Pseudophryne corroboree
AAAGTGTCCATGCTACTAGCCCTGGCTTCAGCCAGGAGGGTGTCAGAACTGGCGGCTTTATCTTACAAAAGCCCATATCTAATTTTCCATTCGGATAGGGCAGAACTGCGGACGCGTCCGCATTTTCTCCCTAAGGTGGTATCAGCGTTTCACCTGAACCAGCCTATTGTAGTGCCTGCGGCTACAAACGACTTGGAGGACTCCAAGTTGTTGGACGTTGTTAGAGCTTTAAAAATATACATTTCAAGGACGGCTGGAGTCAGAAAATCTGACTCGCTGTTTATACTGTATGCACCCAACAAGCTGGGTGCTCCTGCTTCTAAGCAGTCGATTGCTCGTTGGATTTGTAGCACAATTCAACTTGCACATTCTGTGGCAGGCCTGCCACAGCCTAAATCTGTTAAGGCCCATTCCACAAGGAAGGTGGGCTCATCTTGGGCGGCTGCCCGAGGGGTCTCGGCATTACAACTCTGCCGAGCAGCTACGTGGTCGGGGGAGAACACGTTTGTAAAATTCTACAAATTTGATACCCTGGCAAAAGAGGACCTGGAGTTCTCTCATTCGGTGTTGCAGAGTCATCCGCACTCTCCCGCCCGTTTGGGAGCTTTGGTATAATCCCCATGGTCCTTTCAGGAACCCCAGCATCCACTAGGACGATAGAGAAAATAAGAATTTACTTACCGATAATTCTATTTCTCGGAGTCCGTAGTGGATGCTGGGCGCCCATCCCAAGTGCGGATTATCTGCAATAATTGTACATAGTTTTCTCTATCGTCCTAGTGGATGCTGGGGTTCCTGAAAGGACCATGGGGAATAGCGGCTCCGCAGGAGACAGGGCACAAAAAGTAAAGCTTTTAACCATGTGGTGTGTACTGGCTCCTCCCCCTATGACCCTCCTCCAAGCCTCAGTTAGGTTTTTGTGCCCGGCCGAGAAGGGTGCAATCTAGGTGGCTCTCCTAAAGAGCTGCTTAGAAAAAGTTTAGCTAGGTTTTTTATTTTACAGTGATTCCTGCTGGCAACAGGATCACTGCAGCGAGGGACTTAGGGGAGAAGGAGTCAACTCGCCTGCGTGCAGGATGGATTGGCTTCTTGGCTACTGGACATCAAGCTCCAGAGGGACGATCACAGGTACAGCCTGGATGGGTCACCGGAGCCGCGCCGCCGGCCCCCTTGCAGATGCTGAAGACAGAAGATGGTCCAGAATCGGCGGCAGAAGACTCCTCAGTCTTCTTAAGGTAGCGCACAGCACTGCAGCTGTGCGCCATTGCTCCCAGCACACTTCACACGGCAGTCACTGAGGGTGCAGGGCGCTGGGGGGGGGCACCCTGGGCAGCAATGAGAAACCTTTTTGAGGCATAAAATACCTCACATATAGCCTCCGGGGGCTATATGGAGATATTTAACCCCTGCCTGAATCCATTGAAGAGCGGGAGACGAGCCCGCCGAAAAAGGGGCGGGGCCTATCTCCTCAGCACACGGCGCCATTTTCCTCTCACAGCTCCGCTGGTCAGGAAGGCTCCCAGTCTCTCCCCTGCACTGCACTACAGAAACAGGGTAAAACAAGAGAGGGGGGGCAAAATTGTGGCATTATATATATTTAAAGCAGCTATATAGGGAGCACTTATTATAAGGCTATCCCTGTCATATATAGCGCTTTTGGTGTGTGCTGGCAGACTCTCCCTCTGTCTCCCCAAAGGGCTAGTGGGGTCCTGTCTTCGTTTAGAGCATTCCCTGTGTGTCTGCTGTGTCGGTACGCGTGTGTCGACATGTATGAGGACGATATTGGTGTGGAGGCGGAGCAATTGCCAAATATGGGGATGTCACCTCCTAGGGGGTCGACACCAGAATGGATGCCTTTATTTATGGAATTACGGGATAGTGTCAACACGCTAAAGCAGTCGTTTGACGACATGAGACGGCCGGACAATCAATTAGTGCCTGTCCAGGCGCCTCAAACACCGTCAGGGGCTGTAAAACGCCCTTTGCCTCAGTCGGTCGACACAGACCCAGACACAGGCACTGATTCCAGTGGTGACGGTGACGAATCAACCGTATTTTCCAGTAGGGCCACACGTTATATGATTTTGGCAATGAAGGAGGCGTTACATATAGCTGATACTACAGGTACCACTAAACAGGGTATTATGTGGGGTGTGAAAAAACTACCTATAGTTTTTCCTGAATCAGAAGAATTAAATGAGGTGTGTGATGAAGCGTGGGTTGCCCCCAATAAAAAAATGCTAATTTCAAAGAAGTTATTGGCTTTATACCCTTTCCCGCCAGAGGTTAGGGCGCGCTGGGAAACACCTCCTAGGGTGGACAAGGCGCTCACACGCTTATCAAAACAAGTGGCGTTACCCTCTCCTGAGACGGCCGCACTTAAAGATCCAGCAGATAGGAGGATGGAAAATATCCAAAAAAGTATATACACACATACAGGTGTTATACTACGACCAGCTATAGCGACAGCCTGGATGTGCAGTGCTGGAGTAGCTTGGTCAGAGTCCCTGATTGAAAATATTGATACCCTGGATAGGGACAATGTTTTACTGTCTTTGGAGCAAATAAAGGATGCATTTCTTTATATGCGTGATGCACAGAGGGATATCTGCACGCTGGCATCACGGGTAAGTGCTATGTCCATTTCGGCCAGAAGAAGTTTATGGACGCGACAGTGGTCAGGCGATGCGGACTCAAAACGGCATATGGAAGTTTTGCCGTATAAAGGGGAGGAGTTATTTGGAGTCGGTCTATCGGATTTGGTGGCCACGGCTACGGCCGGGAAATCCACCTTTTTACCTCAAGTCACTCCCCAACAGAAAAAGACACCGACTTTTCAACCGCAGCCCTTTCGTTCCTTTAAAAACAAGAGAGCAAAGGGATATTCATATCTGCCACGAGGCAGAGGAAAGGGGAAGAGACAGCAACAGGCAGCTCCTTCCCAGGAACAGAAGCCCTCCCCCGCTTCTACAAAAGCTTCAGCATGACGCTGGGGCTTCTCAAGCGGACTCGGGGGCGGTGGGGGGTCGTCTCAAGAATTTCAGCGCGCAGTGGGCTCACTCGCAGGTAGATCCCTGGATCCTGCAGATAATATCTCAGGGGTACAGGTTAGAACTAGAGACGTCTCCACCTCGCCGTTTCCTGAAGTCTGCTTTACCAACGTCCCCCTCCGACAGGGTGACGGTCTTGGAAGCCATTCACAAGCTGTACTCTCAGCAGGTGATAGTCAAAGTACCCCTTTTACAACAGGGAAAGGGGTATTATTCCACTCTATTTGTGGTACCGAAGCCGGACGGCTCGGTAAGACCTATTCTAAATCTGAAATCCCTGAACCTGTACATAAAAAAGTTCAAGTTCAAGATGGAGTCACTCAGAGCGGTGATAGCGAACCTGGAAGAAGGGGACTTTATGGTATCCTTGGACATCAAGGATGCGTATCTCCACGTCCCAATTTACCCCTCACACCAGGGGTACCTCAGGTTCGTCGTACAAAACTGTCACTATCAGTTTCAGACGCTGCCGTTTGGATTGTCCACGGCACCTCGGGTCTTTACCAAAGTAATGGCCGAGATGATGATTCTTCTTCGAAGAAAAGGCGTGTTAATTATCCCATACTTGGACGATCTCCTGATAAGGGCAAGGTCAAGAGAACAGCTAGAGATGGGAGTAGCACTGTCTCAAGAAGTGCTAAAACAGCACGGGTGGATTTTGAATATTCCAAAATCCCAGTTAATTCCGACAACACGTCTGCTGTTCCTAGGGATGATTCTGGACACGGTTCAGAAAAAGGTATTTCTCCCGGAGGAAAAAGCCAAGGAGTTATCCGAACTTGTCAGGAACCTCCTAAAGCCAGGAAAGGTGTCTGTACATCAATGCACAAGAGTCCTGGGAAAAATGGTGGCTTCTTACGAAGCAATTCCATTCGGCAGATTCCACGCAAGAATTTTCCAGAGGGATCTGCTCGACAAATGGTCAGGGTCGCATCTTCAGATGCACCGGCGGATAACCCTGTCTCCAAGGACAAGGGTATCTCTTCTGTGGTGGTTGCAGAGCGCTCATCTATTGGAGGGCCGCAGATTCGGCATACAGGATTGGATCCTGGTGACCACGGACGCCAGCCTGAGAGGCTGGGGAGCAGTCACACAAGGAAGGAACTTCCAGGGCGTGTGGTCGAGCCTGGAGATGTCTCTTCACACAAACATTCTGGAACTAAGAGCAATCTACAATGCTCTAAGTCAGGCAGAACCTCTGCTTCTAGGAAAACCGGTGTTGATCCAGTCGGACAACATCACGGCAGTCGCCCATGTAAACAGACAGGGCGGTACAAGAAGCAGGAGTGCAATGGCAGAAGCTGCGAGGATTCTTCGCTGGGCGGAGAATCATGTGATGGCACTGTCAGCAGTGTTCATCCCGGGAGTGGACAACTGGGAAGCAGACTTCCTCAGCAGACACGACCTTCACCCGGGAGAGTGGGGACTTCATCCAGAAGTTTTCCACATGCTTGTAACCCGTTGGGAAAGACCAATGGTGGACATGATGGCGTCTCGCCTCAACAAAAAACTGGACAGGTATTGCGCCAGGTCAAGAGACCCGCAGGCAATAGCTGTGGACGCGCTGGTAACGCCTTGGGTGTACCAGTCGGTGTATGTGTTTCCTCCTCTGCCTCTCATACCAAAGGTATTGAGAATTATAAGGAAAAGAGGAGTAAGAACGATACTAGTGGCTCCGGATTGGCCAAGAAGGACTTGGTACCCGGAACTTCAAGAGATGATCACGGACGATCCGTGGCCTCTACCTCTGAGAAGGGACCTGCTTCAGCAAGGTCCCTGTCTGTTTCAAGACTTACCGCGGCTGCGTTTGACGGCATGGCGGTTGAACGCCGGATCCTAAAGGGAAAAGGCATTCCGGAAGAAGTCATTCCTACTTTGATTAAAGCAAGGAAGGAAGTAACCGCGAAACATTATCACCGCATTTGGCGAAAATATGTTGCGTGGTGCGAGGATCGGAGTGCTCCGACGGAGGAATTTCAACTGGGTCGATTCCTGCATTTCCTGCAATCAGGATTGTCTATGGGTCTCAAATTGGGATCTATTAAGGTTCAAATTTCGGCCCTGTCAATATTCTTCCAAAAAGAATTGGCCTCAGTTCCTGAGGTCCAGACTTTTGTTAAGGGTGTACTGCGTATACAGCCCCCTGTAGTGCCTCCGGTGGCACCGTGGGATCTAAACGTAGTTTTAGATTTCCTCAAATCCCATTGGTTTGAACCACTAAAAAAGGTGGATTTGAAATATCTCACATGGAAAGTGTCCATGCTACTAGCCCTGGTTTCAGCCAGGAGGGTGTCAGAACTGGCGGCTTTATCTTACAAAAGCCCATATCTAATTTCTCTTTCATCCATCTGGGGGACGCTGCGCCGTTACTTGTGGGTTAGAGGTGTGTGGTTGTGGAGTTTGGCACAGAACTATTAGAATCTAACTCCTCCCCCCTCTAACCCCTCCCATCTCCTTCCTGCCTAGCCAGTACCTCAGTCTTAGTTTTGTGCCTGTGGAGTACAGACACAGTTCTTTTCTTTCTCCTTAAATAGTGAGGTTTTTATTATTTTTAGACTTTTCTGAATTACCTAGTCCCTGTTTACGGGTGGCAGGTACTGCTGGAGTGGATTTAGTTAGTTTTGTTCCACTCTGCACTGCCGCTGGAGGCCACCACACTCCGGTCACTGGGGCCTCGTTTTACTCTACACAGGATGCGGCAGGGATAAGGTACACAGCCACAATCTGTCATTGACAGTATTGGGCTGTCCGCTCTATTACTATATATTTCTCCTTCATCCACTAGGGGCCACTGGAGCGTAGTTACAATGGGGAATAGTAGGCAGTAATTGGGAGCTGGCACTTTAAACAAAATTCTAACCCTGTGGCTAGCTCCTCCCCTACTATCTCCCCTCCAAGCCAGTCTTAGTTTAGTGCCCAAGGGAGCTGGTTCACTTGGGTTTAGCTGAAGAAATTTTTATTTTTTCTTTATTATTTTATTTTTTCTCACATACACACACAGACTGGCAGCTCTGCCACTGCCAGTCTGCACCGTGGGAGCTGCCGGCGGGGTCCCATCGCAGCTGCGTGCGGCTAGGGATGGGCCCCGGCTGAGGGAGACACTGAGCTCTCCTGAGTTGGCGGACACCGCTGCGTGCGGCGCGTGTCGCGGCCACTCCATCCAGCAGAAGATTCCGGCAGCAAGGCAGCGGTGAGTATAAAAAATGGTCGGACACCGCTGCGTGCGGCGCGTGTCGCGGCCACTCCATTCGGACACCGCTGCGTGCGGAGTGTGTCGGGGCCACCCCTGAAAGGTGAGTGTGTGCATACCCTCCACCCAGGCATGGGTTGAAGGGGTGACAAGGGGTTTTTTGCTGAGAGCCCTTCTATAGACTAGAGGGTTAGTGCTCCTTCTCTAGCTATAACTAGACTGTCAGTGACTACAGAAGTGCTTCTCCCATAGCCTAATGGTATGGTGCTCCGTATAGCATACACTGGGTTCCCAGCCCCATGATAAGATGTTTCTTAGCACCCTGACAACCCACCACCCCCCCAACCCCCCCCCCCCCCCTCCTCGGATTATTATTATTATTTTTATTCACTAAAAAAAAAAAAAAAAAAAAAAAAAAAAAAAGCGCTGTGCCGCGCTCACATCCGCCCGACCGCCAGCCGCCCGCTCTCCTCGCTGCTCGGATCCCTGGCAGCGCGGCTCACAGAGCCGCTACAGGGATCCGACATAGGCGCGCATTGCAGTTTTAAATTTGGCGCCGTCAAGGAGGGGGGCGGGGCTTAATCCCGCTCTGCGCGCCCGGAAGTAACAGCGCGCCGGGGACCCGTTCTTCAGCAGCGCGGGACGGAGGCCACGCGTCACGGCAAGAGAGTTACAGTGGGGAAGGGGGGGGCACTCGGGGGCACTGCAAGGTACAGGTTTTGTTTATTGCAGCCTGTCACTGCACACAGTATCGTGCAGGACAGATAGGCTGCTGTGGCTACGTTCTTCCCTGCTTCCCTCCCCTCCCTCCCATTCTGCCTATAGCTGTTTACTGTGGGGGAAGGGTATCAAGTTTAGGTGCTGCCATGGCCACTAAAGGCTCCAAGGCAGCTCAAAAGCAGGGTCAGGTTTTAAGTGAGGAATCACAACAATCAGCCCAGACCTCCTCGGAACCCCAGAGCGCCCCGACATGGACGACACAACTCACAGAGGTGATGTCCCTGCTGACGGGGGAACTTAAAGCCTCTCGGAAAGATAGAGAGGCGGCCCAGTTCCGACAGCTTGTCCCGGTACCGGTGCCAGAACCTGCATGGGCAGTCTCATTGGCAAAGTCAGTGGAAGGACTTTCCAGGGCTGTAATACCTTCCCAAGCCCCGTCCTTTAGTCCCCCCCAACAGGCTGCAAAAAAGAGATTGCTAGCCTCGGTGTTACAGGACTTTGACGATGATATGCCTCAATTAGATGAGGCGGAGTTAGATGTGCAGGATATACAGGAAGTGGATATCCAGGATACTGACGATCAGGTATATGGGGACTCTGAACCAGTAGCACAGGGTATAGAGGCTCTTATTACTGCTATTCGCTCAGTGTTACAGGTGGAGGAGACGGAAGACACCTTACGCCCTTCAAGGTTTGGCACAGACCAATACCTGCCGGTGACTTTTCCAGTTTCGGAGGAGCTGGATGCGCTCATAACGACAGCCTGGAAGCATCCAGACGCAAGATTTCAGGTATCAAGAAAAATGTTGTCTTCCTATCCTTTTCCCGCAGATAGCAGAACGCGCTATGAGAACTCTCCGATCGTGGATCCTTCGGTGTCTCATCTGTCCAAAAAGACGGTCCTGCCTGTTCCGGGGGCAACTTCACTTAAGGAGGCGCCAGATAGGAAGTTGGAGTCTACCTTAAAGAATATTTACTCTGCGGCAGGGGTTTTGCAGCGCCCGGCACAGGTAGGTTGTTGGGTCAACAAGGCGATCGAAGCTTGGGCGGAACAATTGTCCTCTGGAATTCGTGACGAATTACCGGCGGATCAATTGATAGACCTGGCGGAGCACATCCGTGAATCAGCCCTTTATCTTTGCGAAGCGTCCAAGGACATAGGTGTTCTCGGAGCTAGAATTTCTGCTTTAACAATTGCGGCCCGCAGAACGTTATGGCTCCGAAATTGGCAGGCGGATACGGAATCCAAAAGGGCGGCAGAGGCGTTACCCTTTACGGGTGAGTTTCTGTTTGGTAAAGATCTGGATGCCTGGATCTCTACGGCTACGGGGGGTAAGTCGGCTTATCTTCCTTCTACTGCTCCAGCCGCTCGCAGACCATATAGGGGTCCCTCTTTTCGATCCTTTCGTGCCCCTTCCAGGTTTCGAGGACGGGCCAGGGGTGGAGCTTCTACCTTCCGTGGCCAGAGAGGTAGAGGTAGAGGCGGTGGCAGGGGTAGAGGTTCCGCAGCCTCAACCCAGTCAGACGTTAAGTCTTCTGGCACTGCCACCGCATGACGGGCCTCCCTCCCACCTGGGGGATCACAGGGTGGGAGCTCGTTTGTGGGATTTCAAGGAGGTCTGGATACAGTCCTGCCCAGATGCTTGGGTCCGGGATCTCATCACTTGCGGTTACAAGCTCGTTTTTCGGGAACAACCACCCCAGCGGTTCTTTACCACGGGTTTGCCAGTTTCCGACAACCGGGGAGTTGCCTTACAAACCGCGGTCCAGAAGCTTCTGTCTGCAAGGGTAGTGATCCCGGTTCCCTCGCATCATCGAAAACGGGGCTATTACTCAAGCCTGTTTCTTGTACCGAAGCCGGACGGCTCAGTCAGACCAATCCTGAACTTGAAGGACCTCAATCCGTATTTGAAGGTGTTCAAGTTCAAGATGGAGTCTCTCCAGTCTGTTATTGCGGGGTTGGAAAAGGACGAGTTTCTGGCATCCTTAGACATCAAGGACGCATACTTACATGTTCCCATTTGGCCTCCTCACCAGGCTTTTCTCCGGTTCGCAATACAGGACACTCATTTACAGTTCCAGGCCCTTCCTTTCGGTCTCTCTTCTGCCCCCAGAGTGTTCACAAAGATCATGGCGGTCATGATGGCCCTACTTCGGAAGCAGGGTGTGACAATTGTCCCCTATCTGGACGATCTGCTAATAAAAGCAAACACAGCAGAACGATTACTTCAGAATATCCAGATGACACAGGACTTTCTGATCCGACACGGGTGGGTCCTGAATTTCCCGAAGTCTCACTTATGCCCCGCACAACGGCTGTTGTTTCTGGGAATGATTCTCGACACGGTCCGTCAGAGGGTTTTCCTTCCGCGGGACAAGATACTTTCTCTGCAAACACTGGTAAGACTGGTCCTTCAGCACCATCGGGTGTCGGTATATCTGTGCATTCGCCTGCTGGGAAAGATGGTAGCGGCGTTCGAGGCTCTTCCGTACGGTCGCTTCCACTCTCGACCGTTTCAACTATGTCTTCTAAATCAATGGTCAGGATCTCATCTGTTCCTTCATCAGCGGGTGACGCTATCTCCAAAAGCACGGTCATCGCTACTCTGGTGGCTCCAGTCGACCCATCTGTTGGAAGGAAGACTGTTCGGCATATGGGATTGGACTCTCCTCACCACGGACGCCAGTATGCGAGGCTGGGGAGCAGTGACCCTGGGACATCAGTTTCAGGGGCGCTGGTCAATCCACGAATCCGCTCTCCACATAAGCATCCTCGAACTAAGGGCGGTGTACAACGCCCTGCTGCAGGCACATCACCTCCTGCAAGGTCGAGCGGTCAGAGTTCAGTCCGACAACGCCACGACGGTAGCATACATCAACCGTCAGGGCGGCACTCGCAGCCGAGCAGCGATGAGGGAAGTCACCAACATCCTTCTTTGGGCGGAGAAGTATGCTCTGTCCTTATCGGCAATATTCATCCCGGGAGTGGACAATTGGGAAGCCGACTATCTAAGTCGGCAGGACATGCACCCGGGAGAATGGTCGCTACATCCCCAGGTGTTTGGGCAACTGGTCCGCCGGTGGGGAAGACCACAGATCGACCTCATGGCGTCCCGCCTGAACCATCAGTTGCCTCTTTACTACTCTCGGACAAGGGACCCGACGGCGGCGGGCGTGGATGCTCTAACGGCTCCTTGGAATTTCCAATTCGTTTACCTCTTTCCTCCGTTTCCGCTGTTGCCAAAGGTTCTGCAACGCATCAAGAGAGAAGACGCTCTGGTTCTCCTAATAGCTCCAGATTGGCCGCGCAGGGTTTGGTACTCCGCTCTACATCAGTTGTCGGTGGCCGAGCCTTGGACCCTACCACTACGAGACGACCTTCTACAACAGGGCCCCTTTTGTTATCCAGACTTACGCAGGCTACGTTTGACGGCGTGGCTGTTGAGAAAGCCATCTTGACAAGGAAGGGGATTCCTCGTACAGTTATACCTACTATGCTTCGGGCTAGAAAGTCGGTTACATCTTCTCACTACTACCGCATTTGGAAGGCCTATGTAGCATGGTGTGAAAGTCGACAGTATTCTCCTTCCGTGTATAGCTTAGCCCGTCTTCTCCGTTTTTTGCAGGCAGGTTTTTCAGCAGGCCTAAGACTAGGCTCACTAAAGGTGCAGGTCTCTGCTCTTTCGGTTTTCTTCCAGAAACGGTTAGCCTTGCTGCCTGAGGTTCAGACCTTCTTTCAAGGGATTCTTCGAATACAGCCTCCCTTCCGTCCTCCGACAGCACCATGGGACCTCAGTCTGGTCCTGTCCTTTCTGCAGTCTTCAATGTTTGAGCCCCTGGAATCAGTAGAGATAAAATATCTCACCTGGAAGGTGGTTCTGCTCCTGGCACTGGCTTCAGCTAGACGGGTGTCGGAACTGGGGGCTCTCTCTTGCAGGTCTCCTTACCTGGTGTTTCATGCGGATAGGGCCGAGCTTCGTACTCGTATGTCCTTTCTACCAAAAGTGGTGTCTGATTTTCACATCAATCAGCCGATTGTTGTACCGGCCCTCTCAGGGGACTCTCCAGATGTGAGATCATTGGACGTAGTAAGAGCGCTCAAGATCTATGTGGATAGGACTTCGACTATTCGGAAGTCTGATTCCCTATTTGTGCTGTACGACGCTGCCCGCCGTGGTTGGCCGGCATCTAAGCAGACCTTGTCTCGATGGATTCGACTGACCATCAGACAAGCTTATTTGGCGGCTTCTCGGGAACCTCCATCTTCTATTTCAGCACACTCCACACGCTCTGTAGGACCTTCTTGGGCGGCTGCCCGGGGGGTCTCTATGACTACTTTATGTCGGGCGGCTACTTGGTCCGGCCGTCATACTTTTGTCAGATTCTACAAGTTTGACACTTTTGCGGCCTCTGCATCTCACTTTGGCCGAGCGGTTTTACAGGACTCTCAGCGCTCTCCCACCCGTTCTGGGAGCTCTGGGACGTCCCCATTGTAACTACGCTCCAGTGGCCCCTAGTGGATGAAGGAGAAATCAGGATTTTGGTACTTACCGATAAATCCCTTTCTCCGATTCCACAGGGGCCACTGGACGCCCGCCCAGCGCTGTTCTTCCTTGTTGTTTTTTGTTTAACGGTCTGCGGTTCAATTGATGACCGTTGGTTGAGTTCAGGTTAACCTGTTTATGATTATTAGGTTCGATTCCAGGGTTAGTTTGGATTATCCTGGTTCAGTAGACGTCAATAACCTCCTCTACCTTTATAGGTTTCTCTATTACAGCTCTCCTTGGGCACAGTTTTACGTAGACTGGCTTGGAGGGGAGATAGTAGGGGAGGAGCTAGCCACAGGGTTAGAATTTTGTTTAAAGTGCCAGCTCCCAATTACTGCCTACTATTCCCCATTGTAACTACGCTCCAGTGGCCCCTGTGGAATCGGAGAAAGGGATTTATCGGTAAGTACCAAAATCCTGATATTTGTACCTTTGTCAGCCTCCCTATACACTACTACCACGCGCGCCCCCCTCCCCCTTCCACCTTCTCTCCTCCAACACGGGACTCGTTCCGGGGCTGGACAGTCAACTTTATTTGGGGGTTTACTGTCAGGGGCTGTGGTAGTGATACTGCTCAGGGGCCGGGAGAGTGGTGTCGCGCTCCCCGTGGCTTACATTCAGTTGCCGTACAAGCCACAAGCCGCTCTGTACAGCGGCTCGCGGGAGAGACTGACTTCCGGTTAGTAGTCTCTCCCTGTAAGCAGCCGCGGCTTTTACATAATTGTACAGGGACGGCTTCCCGCCCTGCTCTGCAGCTCGCGCGCTCCCCTCCAGCGTACAGAGGGCTCCGGGCGCCATCTTCTTCTACTGCTGACAGGGGACGCTGTGCTGCGCAACACGGAGAGAAGTTTCTATAAGAAGCAACAGCACTTCTCACTTTGTCTTCTCAAATGGGGATAAGCTAACTACAAGTATATTTGTGGTTTTTTTTTGTTTTTGTTTCTCTAGCCATAGTGTGAGCTAATAGTCATCACCTTAGGTGTCACTAGCATTATGGGTTCACTGCTAGGTCACTGTTATAGGGGATTTATAGTGCATTTATAGTCCTATTAAAGATTGGTTTATTTTTCTTGTTCAAGGGACACTACCCTCCATTTCTGAATTGCGTCAGTCTAGATCGGTGACTGAGTCCGGTCAGACTCGGGTGGAGCCTCTGTGGGCTCAGATTATGGGCAAGACGGTTTATGGGCGGACGCGGATACCCTCTGTGCTTCATGCTCTGGTGCATCTGTGGTGGACCAACAGAGAGGTTCCGTGGATCAGACTATGTCTTCTAGGGCCAGGAACATCCGGTGTGGACTCAAAATCTGGACAGATGTCTTGCTGATTTAACTCAATCCCTAAACAAGTTTGTAAACTCTGCCGGCAGTTCTTCTGCTACAAAAAAAAAAAAACCGACAGACGTTGCCCGCTATAACTTTCTGGGGGAGGAGTTGGAGTCATTCCCGTTGGAGGATGGGGAACTAGACCCAGAGTAGGATGAGGTTTCGGTCTGGGAGGATGATGTTTCTACTAGCTTAGGTGTTAGATAGACACCATCCTTCAGACTCTTAATAACAGGGATATTTTAAAGGAGCCCTGACTTAAGCCGGATTCCCGTTTCCAAGCCCTAAGAAATTAAAAATTTCTATAGCCTTTTGCAGAGGAGGCTATGAGATTTTGGGAAACAGCCCAAAAGGTAGACGCTCCCATTTCACATTTAGCAGGAGCTACGGTTATTTCTTCTATACTGTCTGTGACGTTGAAAGATCCTACAGATGGGAAGATTGATACAATGCCTAAATCTGTTTTCTTTATCACAATTCTAGCTGGCGCTTGGGTCCTCGAGGCCGCAGACGACTGACTAGCACAGGTCATAACTGGAATGCAGTCTGACGATCCATCGGACATTCAATTAGCAGAACAGATTTCGGAAGCTCTTACTTATGTGGGTAAGACCTTGGTTGATCCTACAATCCCGTATTTCTGCCTTGACCGTGACAGGAAGACGGTCTCTTTGGCTTCGGGTTTGGAATGCCGATTTTGACTCCAAACAGACCTCTTTGGCGGTACCCTTTAAAGGTGAGTTCTCTTGGGGTCGGAATCAAGAAGATTATTTCAGATACTACAGGAGGGCAAGAGCCCTTTCTTCCAGTTGCTCCTACGAAACCGAATGCTATAAGGTTTCGGTCCTTTCGTATACAAGGAAAAAGGTAGTTTCCATTCCTTTCGTGTTTTTTTCCAGATACCCACGAAGAGAGGCATTCAGAGGTAGAAGTAAACCTGCCGACAAACTTACTGCATGACTGTTCAGGATCTCCGGAGGGATCATTGACGGTTGGGGCTCGGTTACTACAGTTCAAAGAAGTGTGGCTCCTGTCGAAACCAGATCGGTGGGTGACGGAGGTCATATCCAGAGGATATCTGTTAGATCTCGAGGAACCAGTTCCATATCGTGTGTTCGTCACTCCTCTTCCAAGCGGTCCCTCCAGACATCGAGCTCTTCGTCATGCAACAGCCACTCTTTTATGAAATGAAGAAATTCTTCTAGTTCTCGCTCAGCAGAGGGGTCGGGGATTTTACTCGTGGACAACCTGGACGGTTCATTTCAACCCAAAAGTTCAAGATGGAATCCATCCGCTTGATTATCGTCACCATGAAACCAAGGTGATATTTGGCCTCTTAAGACATAAGACGCCTATCTGCTTGTCTCTATTTGGACGGGCCATCAATCTCTTCTGAGATTCGCAGTCGGCCTTGACATTTTCAGTTCAGGCTCTTCCCTTGGGTCTATCCATGACTCCTCGGGTATTCACAAAGGTCATGGGCCATGTGCTGGCAGTTTTGCAGTGTCAGGGAGTCGTCATGACTATATATTTGGATGATCTGTTTATCAAGGCCCCGTCAGAGTTAATTCTTCACAAGAGCTTGCGTTTCACAAGAGAGACTCTACAGTCATTGGGATGAATAATAAATTGTTCGAAGTCTTCTTTGCTTCCTTCCCAGAAAATTATGTTTCTGGGACATTTATTCGACGCCAACAACCAGAAAGTGGTTCTTCCTTAGGACAAGATTCAGGACATACAGTCCAGAATTCGAGCATGGCTGCATTTACCAGTGGTTTCGGTTCTCCGATGCATGCAGGTATTAGGCAAGATGGTGGCAACCTTCGAGGCAGTTCCATATGCCCAGTTTCATGCTCGACCCCTTCAGGCTCCGGTTTCTCAACTGTTGGACTCTGATAGGGCCTCATTTCGAAAGGCAGCTGGTCCGCTTGTCTATACAGAATCGTCAGTTGCGTCGCTGGTGGCTTCACAGTTCCAATGTGACCAAAAGCTGTTCCTTTCACAATTTGGTCTTGGGTGATGGTCACTACAGACGCCAGCCTCAGAGGTTGGGGGCAGTGTTTCAGACTCATCAATTCCAGGGCTCTGGACAAGTCAACAGTCAAAGTTGCAGATCAACATCTCACAGTGGAGGACAATCCGGTGGGCGCTACTTCGGATTCGAACCATGGTTCAGGGTCATCCAGTGCGGATTCAGTCCGACAACGCCACGGCAGTGGCTTACATAAACAAGCAAGGCGGCACTCGAGGCTACTCCGCAAGGAAAGAATTCTCACAGGGACGGAACATTGGGTTCCGACCATATCCGCGATTCACATTCCAGGAATCGAGAACTGGGAAGCGGTTTCTTAAGCCGTCACACAGTGCTTCCGGGAGAGTGGGAGTTTTACCAGGAGGTGTTTCTGACTCTAGTAGCCCGGTGGGGGAGGCCCGATGTAGATCGGATGACGTCTCGCCTCAACAACAAACTTCCTCTCTACGGTCGTGTACTCAGGACCCTCCAGCAGTTCTAATCGATGCACTGTCAACGCCGTGGCACTTTCAACTGGGATATGTGTGTCCACCGTTGCCATTGTTTCCACGTCTGCTTCAACGCATTCAGAGAGACTGTCTTCCTATCATCCTGGTGGCCCCAGATTGGCCACGCTGACAGTGGTACACTCTTCTGCGCAAGATGGTCATCAAGGAGCCATTCCGACTCCCTCTGCGCCCAGATCTTCTGATTCAGGGACCATGTCACCACCCAGGTTTGGTCGGCTGGCTTTGACGGCTTGGTTCTTGAATCCAACTTTTTAAGGGAAAAGAGGTTTTTTTCTCGCTCTGTTGGGTAAACGATGATTTAGGCTTAAAAGCCGGTGACTTATGGAATTTACCACAGAGTGTGGCGTATTACATTGCTTGGTGTGAAAAACGTGGTTTAACACCGGATTTGTTTAGAGTCCCTCGTTTGTTACCCTTCCTTCGGGAGGGTCTCAATAAGGGTCTGAGACTTTCTTCACTGGAGGGTCAAGTTTCTGCCTTGTCGGTTCTTTTTCAAACCTATCATTCCAGAAGTTCAGACGTTCCTTCAGGGAAGTTCTTCGGATTCAGCCACCTTTTGTTCCTCCGGTTCCTCTCTGGGAATGTCACTTAGTCCTTACGGCTCTTCAGAAGTCTCCATTTGATACCTTTGGAATCTGTAGAATAGCGGTAGCTAACGTTCAAAAGTTGTTTTCCTATTGGCAATTGCCTCCGCAAGATGAGGATCTCAATTGGCAGCTCTTTCCCTTTTTTTTCTTGCAGATCACCCTTGTTGGTGTTTCATGATGACCGGGTGGTTCTGCGAACAAGACCTTCCTTCCTTCTAAAAGTTGTGTCAGCGTTTCATCTAAATCAGGACATTGTCCTTCCAGCGTTTAATCCTTCTCCTTCCGGGGAGGATCCCCATTTGGTTCTTTTAGATATGCTTAGGGCCTTACGGTTTAATTATCTCGTACGGATCATATCTGTCGTACGGATGCATTGTTGGTTTTTAATTGATGCGTCCAAACGAGATTGGCCGGCTTCCAAGAACACAGTGGTTCGTTGGGTGACTTCGACCATCAAACAGTCTTCTGATGTTTCAGTTCCTGACTCAATTCCAGCTCATTCGAGTTGGAGCTTCTTGGGCTGCTCGCGGGGGTGCATCGATTGAGCAGCTGTGTAGGGCGACGACCTGGTCGACGGTGCATACGTTTATAAAAAAAAAAAAAAGTTTTACCTTTTGGTTTGGAGACTGCCTCTGTTGGGCGTCAGATGTTACGGACGGCTATGCCGTCTACTTCTCCCTCCTCTCATTAGCTTGCTTTGGGAAATCCCACAAGTAACGGCGCAGCGTCCCCCAGATGGATGAAAGAGAAATAGGGATTTTTGTTTACTTACCGTAAAATCTCTTTCTCTGATTCCATCTGGGGGACGCTGCGATCCTTCCCATATGTTTGTCTGGTTTAACCAGTTAATTATTTTCGGTCTATCTCCTTTGGCTTGGCTAAACGTTAACTGAGGTACTGGCTAGGCAGGAAGGAGATGGGAGGGGTTAGAGGGGGGAGGAGTTAGATTCTAATAGTTCTGTGCCAAACTCCACAACCACACACCTCTAACCCACAAGTAACGGCGCAGCGTCCCCCAGATGGAATCAGAGAAAGAGATTTTACGGTAAGTAAACAAAAATCCCTATTTTCCATTCGGATAGGGCAGAACTGCGGACGCGTCCGCATTTTCTCCCTAAGGTGGTATCAGCGTTTCACCTGAACCAGCCTATTGTAGTGCCTGCGGCTACAAACGACTTGGAGGACTCCAAGTTGTTGGACGTTGTTAGAGCTTTAAAAATATACATTTCAAGGACGGCTGGAGTCAGAAAATCTGACTCGCTGTTTATACTGTATGCACCCAACAAGCTGGGTGCTCCTGCTTCTAAGCAGTCGATTGCTCGTTGGATTTGTAGCACAATTCAACTTGCACATTCTGTGGCAGGCCTGCCACAGCCTAAATCTGTTAAGGCCCATTCCACAAGGAAGGTGGGCTCATCTTGGGCGGCTGCCCGAGGGGTCTCGGCATTACAACTCTGCCGAGCAGCTACGTGGTCGGGGGAGAACACGTTTGTAAAATTCTACAAATTTGATACCCTGGCAAAAGAGGACCTGGAGTTCTCTCATTCGGTGTTGCAGAGTCATCCGCACTCTCCCGCCCGTTTGGGAGCTTTGGTATAATCCCCATGGTCCTTTCAGGAACCCCAGCATCCACTAGGACGATAGAGAAAATAAGAATTTACTTACCGATAATTCTATTTCTCGGAGTCCGTAGTGGATGCTGGGCGCCCATCCCAAGTGCGGATTATCTGCAATAATTGTACATAGTTATTGTTGCCTTCATCGGGTTATTGTTGTAGGAAGCCATCTTTCAGAGGCTCCTCTGTTATCATACTGTTAACTGGGTTTTAGATCACAAGTTGTACGGTGTGATTGGTGTGGCTGGTATGAGTCTTACCCGGGATTCAAGATCCTTCCTTATTGTGTACGCTCGTCCGGGCACAGTACCTAACTGAGGCTTGGAGGAGGGTCATAGGGGGAGGAGCCAGTACACACCACATGGTTAAAAGCTTTACTTTTTGTGCCCTGTCTCCTGCGGAGCCGCTATTCCCCATGGTCCTTTCAGGAACCCCAGCATCCACTACGGACTCCGAGAAATAGAATTATCGGTAAGTAAATTCTTATTATTGTTGCCTTCATCGGGTTATTGTTGTAGGAAGCCATCTTTCAGAGGCTCCTCTGTTATCATACTGTTAACTGGGTTTTAGATCACAAGTTGTACGGTGTGATTGGTGTGGCTGGTATGAGTCTTACCCGGGATTCAAGATCCTTCCTTATTGTGTACGCTCGTCCGGGCACAGTACCTAACTGAGGCTTGGAGGAGGGTCATAGGGGGAGGAGCCAGTACACACCACATGGTTAAAAGCTTTACTTTTTGTGCCCTGTCTCCTGCGGAGCCGCTATTCCCCATGGTCCTTTCAGGAACCCCAGCATCCACTACGGACTCCGAGAAATAGAATTATCGGTAAGTAAATTCTTATTATATGCCACACAGCAGTGCCCACAATGGCTATGTATATGCCACACAGCAGTGCCCACAATGGCTATATATATGTATATGCCACACAGCAGTGCCCAAAATGGCTATGTATATGCCACACAGCAGTGCCCACAATGGATATATATATATGTATATGCCACACAGTAGTGCCCACAATAGCTATATATATGTATATGCCACACAGTAGTGCCTACAATGGCTATATATGTATATGCCATACAGTAGTGCCCACCATGGCTATATATATGTATATACCACACAGCAGTGCCCACAATGGCTATATATATATATATATATATATGTCACACAGCAGTGCCCACAATGGCTATATATATATATGTATGTCACACAGCAGTGCCCACAATAGCTATATGTTTATGCCACACAGCAGTGCCCACAATGACTATATATATATGTATATGCCACACAGCAGTGCCCACAATAGCTATATATATATGTATGTCACACAGCAGTGCCCACACTGGCTATATATATGTATATGCCACACAGCATTGTCCACAATGGCTATATGTATGTATATGCCACACAGCAGTGCCCACAATGGCTATATATGTATTTATCACACAGCTGGGAGGTGTTGGGGTGATAGCACCGTCTTCTCTCTGAGCCGCCAGGCAGAGTCGCACGGAGGCGCCTGCATCGTGCCAGGCAGAGTCGCACGGAGGCGCCTGCATCGTGCCAGGCAGAGTCGCACGGAGGCGCCTGCATCGTGCCAGGCAGAGTCGCACGGAGGCGCCTGCATCGTGCCAGGCAGAGTCGCACGGAGGCGCCTGCATCGTGCCAGGCAGAGTCACACAGATACTTAGATAGTAGAGGGCAGTAGGCAGACATCTTGGCTCATTACATACAGCATATTCTATGTACTGATTCTTCATCTCTTCCAGCTATTGACTGGGTGCAGATTGATGCCAACTCTTCCGTTCTCCATGATGAATTCATAGCACACAGAGTGGGTGAGTCTGGGGGCATAATAGAGAATCTGGGAATTACACCACTGTGCACCCCTAACATCTCTGATTCCTCTTGTCTTTAGGACTCATTCCGCTGACCAGTGATGACATTGTGGACAAGCTGCAGTATTCCCGGGTGAGACTTCCATAGACCTGTAATAACCCATCATCTGCAGTGCACCTTACCCCCATCTCTCTCACTGGCATCCATCTACTGGGGGTGACTGCCTGTGTCAGGGGTCTCTGTGTGTTACTATCAGGGAATGGCTTGGGGTTGTGTGTCACTATCGGGGACCGGCTGGGGGTGATTTCATGTGTCAGGGCTGTGTGTGTGTGTCACTATCGGGGATTGGCTGGGGGTGATTGCCTATGTCAGGGCTGTATGTGTGTATCACTATCGGGGAATGGCTGGGGGTCATTGGCTGTGTTTGTGTATCACTATTGGAGACTGGCTGGTGGTGACTGCCTGTGTCAGGGCTGTATGTGTGTATCACTATCGGGGACTTGCTGGGGGTGATTGGCTGTGTGTGTGTTTTACTATCGGGGACTGGCTGGGGGTGATTGGCTGTGTGTGTGTGTGTGTGTATCACTATCGGGGAATGGCTGGGGGGGGGTGTGTCCCTCTCGGGGACTGGCTGGGGGTGACTGCCTGTGTAAGGGCTGTGTGTGTTACTATCGGGGAATGGCTGGGGGTGACTGCCTGTGTCAGGGCTGTGTGTGTGTGTCACTATTGGGGACTGGCTGGGGGTGATTGGCTGTGTGTGTGTATCACTATCGGGGAATGGCTGGGGGGGGGGGGGTCCCTCTCGGGACCGGCTGGGGGTGATTTGATGTGTCAGGGCTGTGTGTGTGTGTGTGTGTGTTACTATCGTGGACTGGCTGGGGGTGACTGCCTGTGTCAGGGCTGTGTGTGTATCACTATAGGGGAATGGTTGGGGTGTGTGTGTCACTGTCGTGGACTAGCTTGGGGTGACTGCCTGTGTCAGGGCTCTGTGTGTGTTACTATCGGGGAATGGCTTGGGGTTGTGTGTCACTATCGGGGACCGGCTGGGGGTGATTTCATGTGTCAGGGCTGTGTGTGTGTATCACTATCGGGGAATGGCTGGGGGTGATTGGCTGTGTTTGTGTATCACTATCGGGGACTGGCTGGTGGTGACTGCCTGTGTCAGGGCTGTATGTGTGTATCACTATCGGGGACTGGCTGGGGGTGATTGGCTGTGTGTGTGTATCACTATCGGGGAATGGCTGGCGGTGATTGGCTGTGTGTGTTAATATCGGGGACTGGCTGGGGGTGATTGGCTGTGTGTGTGTTTTACTATCGGGGACTGGCTGGGGGTGATTGGCTGTGTGTGTATCACTATCGGGGAATGGCTGGGGGTGTGTGTGTCCCTCTCGGGGACTGGCTGGGGGTGACTGCCTGTGTCAGGGCTGTGTGTGTGTTACTATCGGGGAATGGCTGGGGGTGACTGCCTGTGTCAGGGCTGTGTGTGTGTATCACTATCGGGGAATGGCTGGGGTTTGTGTGTCACTATCAGGGACTGGCTGGGGGTGTGTATCACTGTGGGGGGTGTCTGTACATGTCTGACACACGGTTGTTTCTGTGGACAGGAATGTACGTGTGATGAATTCTGTGCCGATTGTTCAGTTGAGTTCACTTTGGATGTACGATGTAATGAGGACCAGACAAGACATGTGACCTCTCGCGACCTTATATCCAACAATCTTCGCGTCATACCGGTAAGTTATTGCTTTACCTACAGCTTCACAGTCAGGCTTGGTTTTTGTTTCTTCTTAGTTTTTCTGTCATTTAAAGTATTCTATTCTGGCCTTATTACAATAGAGTGGCTGGGCTCTGGTGGTAATGATGTACCGTGTGGTATAGCGTGGCTGGGCTCTGGTGGTAATGTATTGTGTGGTATAGCGTGGCTGGGCTCTGGTGGTAATGATGTACCCTGTGGTATAGCGTGGCTGGGCTCTGGTGGTAATGATGTACTGTGTGGTATAGAGTAGTGATGAGCGGGTTCGGTTCCTCGGAAACCGAACCCCCCCGAACTTCACACATTTTACACGGGTCCGAGGCATACTCGGATTCTCCCGTATGGCTCGGTTAATCCGAGCGCGCCCGAACGTCATCATCCCGCTGTCGGATTCTATATAAGGAGCCGCGCGTCGCCGCCATTTTCACTCGTGCATTGGAAATGTTAGGGAGAGGACGTGGCTGGCGTCCTCTCCGTTTATTAATGTTGCTGCAAATATTTGTGCTTATTGCTTAATTGTGGGGACTGGGGAGCAGCTGTATTATATAGGAGGAGTACAGTGCAGAGTTTTGCTGACCAGTGACCACCAGTATTATACGTTGTCTGCCTGAAAAAAACGCTCCATATCTGTGCTCAGTGTGCTGCATATATCTGTGCTCACACTGCTTTATTGTGGGGACTGGGGACCAGCAGTATTATATAGGAGGAGTACAGTGCAGAGTTTTGCTGACAGTGACCACCAGTATATATAGCAGTACGGTACGGAAGGCCACTGCTCTACCTACCTCTGTGTCGTCAAGTATACTATCCATCTAGATTCTATACCTGTGGTGCATTTTAGTTTTGCAGTTTGCTGACAGTGACCACCAGTATATATAGCAGTACGGTACGGAAGGCCACTGCTCTACCTACCTCTGTGTCGTCAAGTATACTATCCATCCATACCTGTGGTGCATTTCAGTCGTGCGCAGTATATATAGTAGTAGGCCATTGCTATTGATACTGGCATATAATTCCACACATTAAAAAATGGAGAACAAAAATGTGGAGGTTAAAATAGGGAAAGATCAAGATCCACTTCCACCTCGTGCTGAAGCTGCTGCCACTAGTCATGGCCGAGACGATGAAATGCCATCAACGTCGTCTGCCAAGGCCGATGCCCAATGTCATAGTAAAGAGCATGTAAAATCCAAAAAACAAAAGTTCAGTAAAATGACCCAAAAATCAAAATTGAAAGCGTCTGATGAGAAGCGTAAACTTGCCAATATGCCATTTACGACACGGAGTGGCAAGGAACGGCTGAGGCCCTGGCCTATGTTCATGGCTAGTGGTTCAGCTTCACATGAGGATGAAAAAAACTTCATTTTTGAAGTTCGATCCTGTCTGACACTGCAGTGCCACTCCTAGAATGGCCAGGTGTTTTTGTCGGCCACTTGTGTCGCTTAGCTTAGTCACACAGCTACCTCATTGCGCCTCTTTTTTTCTCTGCATCATGTGCTGTTTGGGGACTATTTTTTTGAAGTGCCATCCTGTCTCACACTGCAGTGCCACTCCTAGATGGGCCAGGTGTTTGTGTCGGCCACTTGTGTCGCTTAGCTTAGCCATCCAGCGACCTCAGTGCAAATTTTAGGACTAAAAATAATATTGTGAGGTGTGAGGTGTTCAGAATAGACTGAAAATGAGTGGAAATTATGGTTATTGAGGTTAATAATACTATGGGATCAAAATGACCCCCAAATTCTATGATTTAAGCTGTTTTTGAGGGTTTTTTGTAAAAAAACACCCGAATCCAAAACACACCCGAATCCGACAAAAAATTTTCAGGGAGGTTTTGGCAAAACGCGTCCGAATCCAAAACACGGCCGCGGAACCGAATCCAAAACCCAAACACAAAACCCGAAAAATTTCCGGTGCACATCTCTAGTATAGAGTGGCTGGGCTCTGGTGGTAATGATGTACCGTGTGGTATAGAGTGGCTGAGCTCTGGTGGTAATGATGTACTGTGTGGTATAGTGTGGGTGGGCTCTGGTGGTAATGATGTACCGTGTGGTATAAAGTGGCTGTGCTCTGGTGGTAATGATGAAATGTGTGGTATAGCGTGGCTGGGATCTGGTGATAATGATGTACCATGTGGTATAGACTGGCTGGGCTCTGGTGGTAATGATGTACTGTGTGGTATAGCGTGGCTGGGCTCTGGTGGTAATGATGTACCGTGTGGTATAGCGTGGCTGGGCTCTGGTGGTAATGATGTACCGTGTGGTATAGCGTGGCTGGGCTCTGGTGGTAATGATGTGTTGTGTGGTATAGCATGGCTGGGCTCTGGTGGTAATGATGTATTGTGTGGTATAGCGTGGCTGGGCTCTGGTGGTAATGATGTACTGTGTGGTATAGCGTGGCTGGGCTCTGGTGGTAATTATGTACTGTGTGGTATAGCGTGGCTGGGCTCTGGTGGTAATGATGTACTGTGTGGTATAGCGTGGCTGGGCTCTGGTGGTAATGATGTACTGTGTGGTATAGCGTGGCTGGGCACTGGTGGTAATGTATTGTGTGTTATAGCGTGGCTGTGTGGTATAGCGTGGCTGGGCTCTGGTGGTAATGATGTACCGTGTGGTATAGCGTGGCTGGGCTCTTGTGATGTATTGTGTGGTATAGCGTGGCTGGGCTCTGGTGGTAATGATGTACTGTGTGGTATAGCGTGGCTGGGCTCTTTTGGTAATGATGTACTGTGTGGTATAGCGTGGCTGGGCTCTGGTGGTAATGTATTGTGTGGTATAGCGTGGCTGGGCTCTGGTGGTAATGTATTGTGTGATATAGCGTGGCTGGGCTCTGGTGGTAATGATGTACTGTGTGGTATAGAGTGGCTGGGCTCTGGTGGTAATGATGTACCGTGTGGTATAGCCTGGCTGGGCTCTGGTGGTAATGATGTACTGTGTGGTATAGTGTGGCTGGGCTCTGGTGGTAATGTATTGTGTGGTATAGCCTGGCTGGGCTCTGGTGGTAATGATGTACTGTGTGGTATAGAGTGGCTGGGCTCTGGTGGTAATGATGTACCGTGTGGTATAGCCTGGCTGGGCTCTGGTGGTAATGATGTACTGTGTGGTATAGCGTGGCTGGGCTCTGGTGGTAATGATGTACAGTGTGGTATAGCGTGGCTGGGCTCTGGTGGTAATGATGTACTGTGTGGTATAGCGTGGCTGGGCTCTGGTGGTAATGATGTACTGTGTGGTATAGCGTGCTGGGCTCTGGTGGTAATGATGTACTGTGTGGTATAGCGTAGCTGGGCTCCGGTGGTGATGATGTACCGTGTGGTATAGCGTGGCTGGGCTCTTTTGGTAATGATGTACTGTGTGGTATAGCGTGGCTGGGCTCTGATGGTAATGTATTGTGTGGTATAGCGTGGCTGGGCTCCGGTGGTAATGATGTACCGTGTGGTATAGTATTAATGGCACTATACTGGAAACTACTGAGGAGACAAGGGATCTAGGAGTCACTATTTCAGGTGACATAAAGGCAGGTCAGCAATGTAACACAGCAATGAGGACGGCTAGTCAGATGCTTGGTGCATAGGGAGAGGAATCAGCAGCAGAAAGAAGTAATAATGCCACTGTATAGGTCATTGGTACAGCCTCATCTAGAATACTGTGTCCAGTTCTAGAGGCCATATCTTCAGAAGGATATTAATACATTAGAGACTACAAAGAAGAGCAACTAACATGGAGCACGGCCTACATCACACAACTTACCCGGAGAGACTAGAGGACCTTACTATGTATAGTGTGCGGCAGAGAAGGGAAAGGGGGGACATGAGAGAGACTGTCACATATATCAGGGGTATCACCACGGGACAGGGGGGATACATTCCTCACAGGGAGAGAAGTATTAGACCACAAGGACATGAGAGAGACTGTCACATCTATCAGGGGTATCACCACGGTACAGGAGGAGATATTCCTCACAGGGAGAGAAGTATTAGACCACAAGGACATGAGAGAGACTGTCACATATATCAGGGGTATCACTGCGGTACAGGAGGGGGAGACATTCCTCACAGGGAGAGAAGTATTAGACCACGAGGACATGAGAGAGACTGTCACATATATCAGGGGTATCACCACGGTACTGGGGGAGACATTCCTCAAAGGGAGAGAAGTATTAGACCACGAGGACATGAGAGAGACTGTCACATATATCAGGGGTATCACCACGGTACAGGGAGAGATATTCCTCACAGGGAGAGAAGTATTAGACCACGAGGACATGAGAGAGACTGTCACATATATCAGGGGTATCACCACGGTACAGGGGGGAGACTTTTCTCACAGGGAGAGAAGTATTAGACCACGAGGACATGAGAGAGACTGTCACATATATCAGGGGTATCACCACGGTACAGGAGGGGGAGACATTCCTCACAGGGAGAGAAGTATTAGACCACGAGGACATGAGAGAGACTGTCACATATATCAGGGGTATCACCACGGTACAGGGGGGAGACATTCCTCACAGGGAGAGAAGTATTAGACCACGAGGACATGAGAGAGACTGTCACATATATCAGGGGTATCACCACGGTACAGGAGGGGGAGACATTTCTCACAGGGAGAGAAGTATTAGACCACGAGGACATGAGAGAGACTGTCACATATATCAGGGGTATCACCACGGTACAGGAGGGGGAGACATTCCTCACAGGGAGAGAAGTATTAGACCACGAGGACATGAGAGAGACTGTCACATATATCAGGGGTATCACCACGGTACAGGAGGGGGAGACATTCCTCACAGGGAGAGAAGTATTAGACCACGAGGACATGAGAGAGACTGTCACATATATCAGGGGTATCACCACGGTACATGGGGGAGACATTCCTCACAGGGAGAGAAGTATTAGACCACGAGGACATGAGAGAGACTGTCACAGATATCAGGGGTATCACCACGGTACAGGAGGGGGAGACATTCCTCACAGGGAGAGAAGTATTAGACCACGAGGACATGAGAGAGACTGTCACATATATCAGGGGTATCACCACGGTACAGGGGGGAGACATTTCTCACAGGGAGAGAAGTATTAGACCACGAGGACATGAGAGAGACTGTCACAGATATCAGGGGTATCACCACGGTACAGGAGGGGGAGACATTCCTCACAGGGAGAGAAGTATTAGACCACGAAGACATGACAGAGACTGTCACATATATCAGGGGTATCACCACGGTACAGGGGGGAGACATTCCTCACAGGGAGAGAAGTATTAGACCACGAGGACATGAGAGAGACTGTCACATATATCAGGGGTATCACCACGGTACAGGAGGGGGAGACATTTCTCACAGGGAGAGAAGTATTAGACCACGAGGACATGAGAGAGACTGTCACATATATCAGGGGTATCACCACGGTACAGGAGGGGGAGACATTCCTCACAGGGAGAGAAGTATTAGACCACGAGGACATGAGAGAGACTGTCACATATATCAGGGGTATCACCACGGTACAGGAGGGGGAGACATTCCTCACAGGGAGAGAAGTATTAGACCACGAGGACATGATAGAGACTGTCACATATATCAGGGGTATCACCACGGTACTGGGGGAGACATTCCTCAAAGGGAGAGAAGTATTAGACCACGAGGACATGAGAGAGACTGTCACATATATCAGGGGTATCACCACGGTACAGGGGGGAGACATTTCTCACAGGGAGAGAAGTATTAGACCACGAGGACATGAGAGAGACTGTCACATATATCAGGGGTATCACCACGGTACAGGAGGGGGAGACATTCCTCACAGGGAGAGAAGTATTAGACCACGAAGACATGACAGAGACTGTCACATATATCAGGGGTATCACCACGGTACAGGGGGGAGACATTCCTCACAGGGAGAGAAGTATTAGGACACGAGGACATGATAGAGACTGTCACATATATCAGGGGTATCACCACGGTACAGGTGGGAGACATTCCTCACAGGGAGAGAAGTATTAGACCACGAAGACATGACAGAGACTGTCACATATATCAGGGGTATCACCACGGTACAGGAGGGGGAGACATTTCTCACAGGGAGAGAAGTATTAGACCACGAGGACATGAGAGAGACTGTCACATATATCAGGGGTATCACCACGGTACAGGAGGGGGAGACATTCCTCACAGGGAGAGAAGTATTAGACCACGAGGACATGATAGAGACTGTCACATATATCAGGGGTATCACCACGGTACAGGGGGAGACATTCCTCACAGGGAGAGAAGTATTAGACCACGAAGACATGACAGAGACTGTCACATATATCAGGGGTATCACCACGGTACAGGGGGGAGACATTCCTCACAGGGAGAGAGTATTAGACCACGAGGACATGAGAGAGACTGTCACATATATCAGGGGTATCACCACGGTACAGGAGGGGGAGACATTCCTCACAGGGAGAGAGTATTAGACCACGAGGACATGAGAGAGACTGTCACATATATCAGGGGTATCACCACGGTACTGGGGGAGACATTCCTCAAAGGGAGAGAAGTATTAGACCACGAGGACATGAGAGAGACTGTCACAGATATCAGGGGTATCACCACGGTACAGGAGGGGGAGACATTCCTCACAGGGAGAGAAGTATTAGACCACAAGGACATGATAGAGACTGTCACATATATCAGGGGTATCACCACGGTACAGGAGGGGGAGACATTCCTCACAGGGAGAGAAGTATTAGACCACAAGGACATGATAGAGACTGTCACATATATCAGGGGTATCACCACGGTACAGGGGGAGACATTCCTCACAGGGAGAGAAGTATTAGACCACGAAGACATGACAGAGACTGTCACATATATCAGGGGTATTACCACGGTACAGGGGGAGACATTCCTCACAGGGAGAGAGTATTAGACCACGAGGACATGAGAGAGACTGTCACATATATCAGGGGTATCACCACGGTACAGGGGGGAGACATTCCTCACAGGGAGAGAGTATTAGACCACGAGGACATGAGAGAGACTGTCACATATATCAGGGGTATCACCACGGTACAGGAGGGGGAGACATTCCTCACAGGGAGAGAGTATTAGACCACGAGGACATGAGAGAGACTGTCACATATATCAGGGGTATCACCATGGTACAGGGGGAGACATTCCTCACAGGGAGAGAAGTATTAGACCACGAGGACATGAGAGAGACTGTCACATATATCAGGGGTATCACCACGGTACAGGGGGGAGACATTCCTCACAGGGAGAGAGTATTAGACCACGAGGACATGAGAGAGACTGTCACATATATCAGGGGTATCACCACGGTACAGGGGGGGGAGACATTCCTCACAGGGAGAGAAGTATTAGGACACGAGGACATGATAAAGACTGTCACATATATCAGAGGTATCACCAAGGTACAGGAGGGAGACATTCCTCACAGGGAGAGAAGTATTAGACCACGAGGACATGATAAAGACTGTCACATATATCAGAGGTATCACCAAGGTGCAGGGGGGAGACATTCCTCACAGGGAGAGAAGTATTAGACCACGAGGACATGATAAAGACTGTCACATATATCAGAGGTATCACCAAGGTGCAGGGGGGAGACATTCCTCACAGGGAGAGAAGTATTAGGACACGAGGACATGATAAAGACTGTCACATATATCGGAGGTATCACCAAGGTGCAGGGGGGAGACATTCCTCACAGGGAGAGAAGTATTAGACCACAAGGACATGCGCTGACACTGGGGGGAGGGAGATTCGTGAGTAATGTGAGGAAACATCACCCCACAGAAAAAGTAGTGGCTAAGTGGAATGGCCTCCTGTCAGAGGTGGTAGAGGATAAGAGAGTAGAGCAATGTATGGATGCATGGGATAGACATAAGGACATCCTTACACAGAACTAAGGATCACATAAGGTTTGAGATACAAATATGGTATAAAAAAGGGGCAGACTAGATGGGCCAAGTGGTTCTTGTCTGCCGTCACATTCATGTTTCTGTGACACGCCTGCATCCACAATCACAGTCATACATATACAGTGCATCCGGAAAGTATTCACAGCGCTTCACTTTTTCCACATTTTGTTATGTTACAGCCTTATTCCAAAATGGAATAAATTCATTTTTTCCCCTCAAATTCTACACGCAATACCCCATATTGACAACGTGAAGAAAGCTTCTTTCTCTGACGTCCTAAGTGGATGCTGGGACTCCGTAAGGACCATGGGGAATAGCGGCTCCGCAGGAGACTGGGCACAACTAAAAGAAAACTTTAGGTCTACCTGGTGTGCACTGGCTCCTCCCTCTATGACCCTCCTCCAGACCTCAGTTAGAATCTTGTGCCCAGCTGAGCTGGATGCACACTAGGGGCTCTCCTGAGCTTCTAGAAAGAAAGTATATTTAGGTTTTTTATTTTACAGTGAGACCTGCTGGCAACAGACTCACTGCAGCGAGGGACTAAGGGGAGAAGAAGCGAACCTACCTGCTTGCAGCCAGCTTGGGCTTCTTAGGCTACTGGACACCATTCGCTCCAGAGGGATCGAACACAGGACCCGACCTCGATCGTCCGGTCCCGGAACCGCGCCGCCGTCCCCCTTACAGAGCCAGAAGCAAGAAGATGGTCCTGAAAATCGGCGGCAGAAGACTTCGGTCTTCAACAAGGTAGCGCACAGCACTGCAGCTGTGCGCCATTGCTCCTCATGCACACCTCACACTCCGGTCACTGATGGGTGCAGGGCGCTGGGGGGGGGCGCCCTGAGCAGCAATATTAACACCTTGGCTGGCAAAAAAATCACAATATATAGTCCTAGAGGCTATATATGTGAAAAATACCCCTTCCAGAGATCCATAAAAAAGCGGGAGAAAGTCCGCCGAAAAAGGGGCGGGGCTATCTCCCTCAGCACACTGGCGCCATTTTTCCCTCCCAGCTCCGCTGGAAGGATCGCTCCCAGGCTCTCCCCTGCAGTTTTCAAGACTACAAAGGGTAAAAAAGAGAGGGGGGGCACTAAATTTAGGCGCAGCAGTATATATATAAGCAGCTATAAGGGAAAATCACTCAGTTATAGTGTTCATCCCTGTGTTATATAGCGCTCTGGTGTGTGCTGGCATACTCTCTCTTTGTCTCCCCAAAGGGCTTTGTGGGGTCCTGTCCTCTGTCAGAGCATTCCCTGTGTGTGTGCGGTGTGTCGGTACGGCTGTGTCGACATGTTTGATGAGGAGGCTTATGTGGAGGCGGAGCAGATGCCGATAAATGTGATGTCACCCCCTGCGGGGCCGACACCTGAGTGGATGGACTTGTGGAAGGAATTACGTGAAAGTGTCAACTCCTTACATAAAAGGTTTGACGACATACCAAATATGGGACAGCCGGCTTCTCAGCCTGTGCCTGCCCAGGCGTCTCAAAAGCCATCAGGGGCTCTAAAACGCCCGCTACCTCAGATGGCAGACACAGATGTCGACACGGATACTGACTCCAGTGTCGACGACGATGAGACTAATGTAACTTCCAATAGGGCCACAGGTTACATGATTGAGGCAATGAAAAATGTGTTGCACATTTCTGATGTTACCCCAGGAACCACAAAAAAGGGTATAATGTTTGGAGAGAAAAAACTACCAGTAGTTTTTCCCCCATCTAAGGAATTAAATGAAGTGTGTGAAGAAGCGTGGGCTTCCCCCGATAAGAAACTGGTAATTTCTCTGACGTCCTAGTGGATGCTGGGAACTCCGTAAGGACCATGGGAACAGCGGCTCCGCAGGAGACTGGGCGCAAAAGTAAAAGCTTTAGGACTACCTGGTGTGCACTGGCTCCTCCCCCTATGACCCTCCTCCAAGCCTCAGTTAGATTTTTGTGCCCGAACGAGAAGGGTGCATACTAGGTGGCTCTCCTGAGCTGCTTAGAGTAAAAGTTTAAATTAGGTTTTTTATTTTCAGTGAGTCCTGCTGGCAACAGGCTCACTGCACCGAGGGACTAAGGGGAGAAGAAGCGAACTCACCTGCGTGCAGAGTGGATTGGGCTTCTTAGGCTACTGGACATGAGCTCCAGAGGGACGATCACAGGCCCAGCCATGGATGGGTCCCAGAGCCGCGCCGCCGGCCCCCTTACAGAGCCAGAAGACAGAAGAGGTCCGGAAAATCGGCGGCAGAAGACGTCCGGTCTTCAATAAGGTAGCGCACAGCACCGCAGCTGTGCGCCATTGCTCTCAGCACACTTCACACTCCGGTCACTGAGGGTGCAGGGCGCTGGGGGGGGGCGCCCTGAGACGCAATAAAAACACCTTAGATGGCTAAAAATACATCACATATAGCTCCTGGGCTATATGGATGCATTTAACCCCTGCCAGTTTTTCCTTAAAAAAGCGGGAGAAAGGCTCCGCCCCCTTCTCGGCGGCCTATCTCCTCAGCACACAAGCGCCATTTTCCCTCACAGCTCCGTTGGAGGGAAGCTCCCTGGCTCTCCCCTGCAGTCCTGCACTACAGAAACAGGGTAAAACAAGAGAGGGGGGCACTAATTTGGCAGATTAATAAATACAGCAGCTATATAAGGGAAAAACACTTATATAAGGTTATCCCTGTATATATATATATATATATAGCGCTCTGGTGTGTGCTGGCAAACTCTCCCTCTGTCTCCCCAAAGGGCTAGTGGGGTCCTGTCCTCTATCAGAGCATTCCCTGTGTGTGTGCTGTGTGTCGGTACGTTGTGTCGAGGAGGAAAATGGTATGGAGGCGGAGCAATTGCCTGTAATAGTGATGTCACCCCCTAGGGAGTCGACACCTGACTGGATGGTCTTATGGAAGGAATTACGTGATAGCGTCAGCACTTTACAAAAGACTGTTGACGACATGAGACAGCCGGAAAAACAGTTAATACCTGTCCAGGCGTCTCAAACACCGTCAGGGGCTCTAAAGCGCCCGTTACCTCAGATGGTCGACCCAGACACGGACACTGACTCCAGTGTCGACGGTGAGGAAACAAACGTATTTTCCAGTAGAGCCACACGTTACATGATCACGGCAATGAAGGAGGTTTTGAACATTTCTGATACTACAAGTACCACAAAAAAGGGTATTATGTGGGGTGTAAAAAAAACTACCCGTAGTTTTTCCTGAATCAGATGAATTAAATGAGGTGTGTGATGAAGCGTGGGTTTCCCCCGATAAAAAACTGCTAATTTCTAAAAAATTATTGGCATTATACCCTTTCCCGCCAGAGGTTAGGGCGCGTTGGGAAACACCCCCTAGGGTAGATAAGGCGCTCACACGCTTATCAAAACAAGTGGCGTTACCGTCTCCTGATACGGCCGCCCTCAAAGAGCCAGCTGATAGGAAGCTGGAAAATATCCTAAAAAGTATATACACACATACTGGTGTTATACTGCGACCAGCAATCGCCTCAGCCTGGATGTGCAGTGCGGGGCTGGCTTGGTCGGATTCCCTGACTGAAAATATTGATACCATGGACAGGGACAGTATATTATTGACTATAGAGCATTTAAAGGATGCATTTCTATATATGCGAGATGCACAGAGGGATATTTGCACTCTGGCATCAAGAGTAAGTGCGCTGTCCATTTCTGCCAGAAGAGGGTTATGGACGCGACAGTGGTCAGGTGATGCGGATTCCAAACGGCATATGGAAGTATTGCCGTATAAAGGGGAGGAGTTATTTGGGGTCGGTCTATCGGACCTGGTGGCCACGGCAACGGCTGGGAAATCCACCTTTTTACCCCAGGTCACCTCTCAGCAGAAAAAGACACCGTCTTTTCAGGCTCAGTCCTTTCGTCCCCATAAGGGCAAGCGGGCAAAAGGCCACTCATATCTGCCCCGGGGCAGAGGAAGGGGAAAAAGACTGCAGCAGGCAGCCTCTTCCCAGGAACAGAAGCCCTCCCCCGCTTCTGCCAAGTCCTCAGCATGACGCTGGGGCCTTACAAGCGGACTCAGGTACGGTGGGGGGTCGTCTCAAGAATTTCAGCGCGCAGTGGGCTCACTCGCAAGTGGACCCCTGGATCCTGCAGGTAGTATCTCAGGGGTACAAATTGGAATTCGAGACGTCTCCCCCTCGCCGGTTCCTGAAGTCTGCTTTACCAACGTCTCCCTCCAACAGGGAGGCGGTATTGGAAGCCATTCACAAGCTGTATTCCCAGCAGGTGATAATCAAGGTACCCCTCCTACAACAGGGAAAGGGGTATTATTCCACGCTGTTTGTGGTACCGAAGCCGGACGGCTCGGTGAGACCTATTTTAAATCTGAAATCATTGAACACTTACATACAAAGGTTCAAATTCAAGATGGAGTCACTCAGAGCAGTGATAGCGAACCTGGAAGAAGGGGACTATATGGTGTCTCTGGACATCAAGGATGCTTACCTCCATGTCCCAATTTGCCCTTCTCACCAAGGGTACCTCAGGTTTGTGGTACAGAGCTGTCACTATCAGTATCAGACGCTGCCGTTTGGATTGTCCACGGCACCCCGGGTCTTTACCAAGGTAATGGCCGAAATGATGATTCTTCTTCGAAGAAAAGGCGTCTTAATTATCCCTTACTTGGACGATCTCCTGATAAGGGCAAGGTCCAGGGAACAGTTAGAGGTCGGAGTAGCACTATCTCAAGTAGTACTACGACAGCACGGGTGGATTCTAAATATTCCAAAATCGCAGCTGATTCCGACGACACGTCTGCTGTTCCTAGGGATGATTCTGGACACAGTCCAGAAAAAGGTGTTTCTCCCGGAGGAGAAAGCCAGGGAGTTATCCGAGCTAGTCAGGAACCTCCTAAAACCAGGCCAAGTGTCAGTGCATCAATGCACAAGGGTCCTGGGAAAAATGGTGGCTTCTTACGAAGCGATTCCATTCGGCAGATTCTACGCAAGAACTTTTCAGTGGGATCTACTGGACAAATGGTCCGGATCGCATCTTCAGATGCATCAGCGGATAACCCTGTCTCCAAGGACAAGGGTGTCTCTCCTGTGGTGGTTGCAGAGTGCTCATCTTCTAGAGGGCCGCAGATTCGGCATTCAGGACTGGGTCCTGGTGACCACGGATGCCAGCCTGAGAGGCTGGGGAGCAGTCACACAGGGAAGAAATTTCCAGGGCTTGTGGTCAAGCATGGAAACGTCATTTCACATAAATATCCTGGAACTAAGGGCCATTTACAATGCCCTAAATCAAGCAAGGCCTCTGCTTCAGGGTCAGCCGGTGTTGACCCAGTCGGACAACATCACGGCAGTCGCCCACATAAACAGACAGGGCGGCACAAGAAGCAGGAGGGCAATGGCAGAGTGGGGACTTCACCCAGAAGTCTTCCACATGATTGTGAACCGTTGGGAAAAACCAAAGGTGGACATGATGGCGTCCCGCCTCAACAAAAAACTAGACAGATATTGCGCCAGGTCAAGGGACCCTCAGGCAATAGCTGTGGATGCTCTGGTAACACCGTGGGTGTACCAGCTCTGGTTACCAGCTCTGGTAACACCGTGGGTGTACCAGTGGGTGTTCCCTCCTCTGCCTCTCATACCCAAGGTACTGAGAATCATAAGAAGGAGAGGAGTAAGGACTATACTCGTGGCTCCGGATTGGCCAAGAAGGACTTGGTACCCGGAACTTCAAGAGATGCTCACGGAGGACCCGTGGCCTCTACCTCTAAGAAAGGACCTGCTCCAGCAGGGACCCTGTCTGTTCCAAGACTTACCGCGGCTGCGTTTGACGGCATGGCGGTTGAACGCCGGATCCTGAAGGAAAAAGGCATTCCGGATGAAGTCATCCCTACCCTGATCAAAGCCAGGAAGGATGTAACCGTGCAACATTATCACCGTATTTGGCGTAAACATGTTGCGTGGTGTGAGGCCAGGAAGGCCCCTACAGAGGAATTTCAACTGGGTCGTTTCCTGCATTTCCTGCAAACAGGACTGTCTATGGGCCTAAAATTAGGGTCCATTAAGGTTCAAATTTCGGCCCTGTCGATTTTCTTCCAGAAAGAACTTGCTTCAGTTCCTGAAGTTCAGACGTTTGTCAAGGGGGTACTGCATATACAGCCTCCTTTTGTGCCTCCAGTGGCACCTTGGGATCTCAATGTAGTTTTGGGGTTCCTAAAATCACATTGGTTTGAACCACTCACCACTGTGGACTTAAAATATCTCACATGGAAAGTGGTAATGCTGTTAGCCCTGGCGTCAGCCAGGCGTGTCTCAGAATTGGCGGCTTTATCCTATAAAAGCCCTTACCTAATTTTTCATACGGACAGGGCAGAATTGAGGACTCGTCCTCAATTTCTCCCTAAGGTGGTTTCAGCGTTTCACTTGAACCAGCCTATTGTGGTACCTGCGGCTACTAGGGACTTGGAGGACTCCAAGTTGCTGGACGTAGTCAGGGCCCTGAAAATATATGTTTCCAGGACGGCTGGAGTCAGAAAATCTGACTCGCTGTTTATCCTGTATGCACCCAACAAGCTGGGTGCTCCTGCTTCTAAGCAGACTATTGCTCGTTGGATTTGTAGTACAATTCAGCTTGCACATTCTGTGGCAGGCCTGCCACAGCCAAAATCTGTAAAAGCCCATTCCACAAGGAAAGTGGGCTCATCTTGGGCGGCTGCCCGAGGGGTCTCGGCTTTACAACTTTGCAGAGCAGCTACTTGGTCAGGGGCAAACACGTTTGCAAAATTCTACAAATTTGATACCCTGGCTGAGGAGGACCTTGAGTTCTCTCATTCGGTGCTGCAGAGTCATCCGCACTCTCCCGCCCGTTTGGGAGCTTTGGTATAATCCCCATGGTCCTTACGGAGTTCCCAGCATCCACTAGGACGTCAGGGAAAATAAGAATTTACTTACCGATAATTCTATTTCTCATAGTCCGTAGTGGATGCTGGGCGCCCATCCCAAGTGCGGATTGTCTGCAATACTTGTACATAGTTATTGTTACAAAAATCGGGTTATTATTGTTGTGAGCCATCTTTTCAGAGGCTCCTCTGTTATCATGCTGTTAACTGGGTTCAGATCACAGGTTGTACGGTGTGATTGGTGTGGCTGGTATGAGTCTTACCCGGGATTCAAAATCCTTCCTTATTGTGTACGCTCGTCCGGGCACAGTATCCTAACTGAGGCTTGGAGGAGGGTCATAGGGGGAGGAGCCAGTGCACACCAGGTAGTCCTAAAGCTTTTACTTTTGTGCCCAGTCTCCTGCGGAGCCGCTGTTCCCATGGTCCTTACGGAGTTCCCAGCATCCACTATGGACTATGAGAAATAGAATTATCGGTAAGTAAATTCTTATTTTCTAAAAGGTTACTAATGGCGTAGAGGATAGGTCACGTTGGGAAACATCCCCTAGGGTGAATAAAGCGCTCACACGCATGTCAAAGAAGGTGGCACTACCGTCTCCGGATATGGCCGCCCTAAAGGAGCCTGCTGATAGGAAGCAGGAGGCTATCCTGAAGTCTGTATATACACACACAGGTATTATACTGAGACCAGCTATTGCTTCAGCATGGATGTGCAGTGCTGCAGCTGCGTGGTCAGATTCCCTGTCGGAAAATATTGATACCCTAGACAGGGACACTATATTGCTAACCGTAGAGCATATTAAAGACGCAGTCTTATACATGAGAGATGGAGGGAGGGATATTTGCCGGCTGGCATCTAAAATAAGTGCAATGTCCATTTCTGCCAGGAGAGGGTTATGGACTCGGCAGTGGACAGGTGATGCAGATTCTAAAAGGCACATGGAAGTTTTGCCTTATAAGGGTGAGGAGTTGTTCGGGGATGGTCTCTCGGACCTCGTTTCCACAGCAACAGCTGGGAAGTCAGCATTTTTACCCCATGTTCCCTCACAGCCAAAGAAAGCACCGTATTATCAGGTACAGTCCTTTCGGCCCCATAAGGGCAAGCGGGTTAAAGGCGCGTCCTTTCTGCCCAGAGGCAGAGGTAGAGGGAAAAAGCTGCAGCATACAGCCAGTTCCCAGGAGCAAAAGTCCTCCCCCGCTTCCTCCAAGTCCGCCGCATGACGCTGGGGCTCCACAGGCGGAGCCAGGTACGGTGGGGGCCCGTCTCAAAAACTTCAGCAATCAATGGGCTCACTCACGGGTGGATCCCTGGATTCTTCAAGTAGTATCTCAGGGGTACAAGCTGGAATTCGAGACTTCTCCCCCCCGCCGTTTCCTCAAATCTGCCTTGCCTACAACTCCCTCAGGCAGGGAGGCAGTGTTAGAGGCAATACACAAGCTGTATTCCCAGCAGGTGATAGTCAAGGTGCCCCTCCTTCAACAAGGACGGGGTTACTATTCCACAATGTTTGTTGTACCGAAACCGGACGGTTCGGTGAGACCCATTTTAAATTTTAAATCCTTGAACACATATATAAAAAAATTCAAGTTCAAGATGGAATCGCTCAGGGCGGTTATTGCAAGCCTGGACGAGGGGGATTACATGGTATCACTGGACATCAAGGATGCTTACCTGCATGTCCCCATTTACCATCCTCACCAGGAGTACCTCAGATTTGTGGTACAGGATTGTCATTACCAATTCCAGACGTTGCCGTTTGGTCTGTCCACGGCACCGAGGGTATTTACCAAGGTAATGGCCGAAATGATGATACTCCTTCGAAAAAAGGGAGTTTTAATTATCCCGTACTTGGACGATCTCCTGATAAAGGCGAGGTCCAGGGAGCAGTTGTTGGTCGGGGTAGCACTATCTCGGGAGGTGCTACAACAGCACGGTTGGATTCTAAATATTCCAAAGTCACAGCTGGTCCCTACGACACGTCTACTGTTCCTGGGGATGGTTCTGGACACAGAACAGAAAAAAGTGTTTCTCCCGGAGGAGAAGGCCAAGGAGCTGTCATCTCTAGTCAGAGGCCTCCTAAAACCAAAACAGGTGTCGGTGCATCACTGCACGCGAGTCCTGGGAAAAAGGGTAGCTTCCTACGAAGCAATTCCATTCGGCAGGTTCCATGCAAGGACGTTTCAGTGGGACCTGTTGGACAAGTGGTCCGGATCGCATCTTCAGATGCATCGGCTGATAACCCTGTCTCCAAGGACCAGGGTGTCTCTGCTGTGGTGGCTGCAAAGTGCTCATCTTCAAGAGGGCCGCAGATTCGGCATACAGGACTGGGTCCTGGTGACCACGGATGCCAGCCTTCGAGGCTGGGGGGCAGTCACACAGGGAAGAAACTTCCAAGGACTATGGTCAAGTCAGGAGACTTCCCTACACATAAATATTCTGGAACTGAGGGCCATTTACAATGCCCTAAGTCAGGCAAAACCCCTGCTTCAAAACCAGCCGGTACTGATCCAGTCAGACAACATCACGGCAGTCGGCCATGTAAACCGACAGGGCGGCACAAGAAGCAGGACGGCGATGGCAGAAGCCACAAGGATTCTCCGATGGGCGGAAAATCACGTGTTAGCACTGTCAGCAGTGTTCATTCCGGGAGTGGACAACTGGGAAGCAGACTTCCTCAGCAGGCACGACCTCCACCCGGGAGAGTGGGGACTTCATCCAGAAGTCTTCCAAATTATTGTAAACCGTTGGGAAAGGCCACAGGTGGACATGATGGCGTCCCGCCTAAACAAAAAGCTAGAAAGATATTGCGCCAGGTCGAGAGACACTCAGGCAATAGCTGTGGACGCTCTAGTGACACCGTGGGTGTACCGGTCGGTTTATGTGTTCCCTCCTCTTCCTCTCATACCCAAGGTACTGAGGATAATAAGGAGAAGAGGAGTAAGAACTATACTCATTGTTCCGGATTGGCCAAGAAGAGCTTGGTACCCGGAACTTCAAGAGATGATCTCAGAGGACCCATGGCCTCTGCCGCTCAGACAGGACCTGCTGCAGCAGGGGCCCTGTCTGTTCCAAGACTTACCGCGGCTGCGTTTGACGGCATGGCGGTTGAACGTCGGATCCTGAAGGAAAAGGGCATTCCGGAGGAAGTCATTCCTACGCTGATTAAAGCTAGGAAAGAAGTGACCGCAAACCATTATCACCGCATTTGGCGAAAATATGTTGCGTGGTGTGAGGCCAGGAAGGCCCCAACGGAGGAATTTCAGCTGGGCCGTTTTCTGCACCTACAGTCAGGGGTGACTATGGGCCTAAAATTGGGTTCCATTAAGTTCCAGATTTCGGCTCTATCGATTTTCTTCCAGAGAGAACTGGCTTCACTTCCTGAAGTAAAGACTTTTGTTAAGGGAGTGCTGCATATTCAGCCCCCTTTTGTGCCTCCAGTGGCACCTTGGGATCTCAACGTGGTGTTGGATTTCCTAAAGTCACATTGGTTTGAGCCACTTAAAACCGTGGAATTAAAATATCTCACGTGGAAAGTGGTCATGCTGTTGGCCTTGGCTTCGGCCAGGCGTGTGTCAGAATTGGCGGCTTTGTCATGAAAAAGCCCTTATCTGATTTTCCATATGGATAGGGCAGAATTGAGGACTCGTCCCCAGTTTCTCCCTAAGGTGGTATCAGCCTTTCATTTGAACCTACCTATCGTGGTGCCTGCGGCTACTAAAGACTTGGAGGCTTCCAAGTTGTTGGACGTAGTCAGGGCCCTGAGAATTATATATAGTGGATGCTCGGCGCCCGTCCCAAGTGCGGACTCTCTGCAATACATGTATATAGTTATTGCTTCACTAAAGGGTTATTGTTATGAGCCATCCGTAAACGGAGGCTCAGTTGTTGTTCATACTGTTAACTGGGTATGGTTATCACAAGTTGTACAGTGTGATTGGTGTGGCTGGTATGAGTCTTACCCTGGATTCCAAATCCTTTCCTTGTTGTGTCAGCTCTTCCGGGCACAGTTTCCCTAACTGAGGTCTGGAGGAGGGGCATAGAGGGAGGAGCCAGTGCACACCAGATATTACCTAATCTTTCTTTTAGAGTGCCCAGTCTCCTGCGGAGCCCGTCTATTCCCCATGGTCCTTACGGAGTTCCCAGCATCCACTACGGACTACGAGAAATAGAATTACCGGTGAGTAAATTCTTATTTTCTCTAACGTCCTAGTGGATGCTGGGGACTCCGTAAGGACCATGGGGAATAGACGGGCTCCGCAGGAGACATGGGCACTTTAAGAAAGAATTTGGATTCTGGTGTGCTCTGGCTCCTCCCTCTATGTTCCTCCTCCAGACCTCAGTTTGAATCTGTGCCCGGACGAGCTGGGTGCTGTTTAGTGGGCTCTCCTGAGCTTGCTATAAGAAAGTATTTTGTTAGGTTTTTTATTTTCAGGGAGATCTGCTGGCAACAGACTCCCTGCATCGTGGGACTGAGGGGAGAGAAGCAGCCCTACTCTTTGAAGATAGGTCCTGCTTCTTAGGCTACTGGACACCATTAGCTCCAGAGGGATCGTACACAGGATCTCACCCTTTGTCGTCCGATCCCGGAGCCGCGCCGCCGTCCCCCTCGCAGAGCCGGAAGACAGAAGCCGGGTGAAAGAAGCAAGAAGACTTCAAAATCGGCGGCAGAAGACTCCAGTCTTCACACTGAGGTAGCGCACAGCACTGCAGCTGTGCGCCATTGCTCCCACACTACACCCACATACTCCGGTCACTGTAGGGTGCAGGGCGCAGGGGGGGGCGCCCTGGGCAGCAATTAGGACCTCTTGGCAAAAGTTGGGCATATATACAGTTGGGCACTGTATATATGCATGAGCCCCCGCCATTATATTGTACAGAAACGCGGGACAGAAGCCCGCCGCTGAGGGGGCGGGGCTTCTTCCTCAGCACTCACCAGCGCCATTTTTCTCCACAGCTCCGCTGAGAGGAAGCTCCCCAGGCTCTCCCCTGCAGATTCACGGTAGAAGAGGGTAAGGGGCACATAAATTAGGCGCAAAAACATAATATACAGCAGCTACTGGGTTAACACTAAGTTACTGTGTTATTCCTGGGATATATAGCGCTGGGGTGTGTGCTGGCATACTCTCTCTCTGTCTCTCCAAAGGGCCTTGTGGGGGAACTGTCTTCAAAAAGAGCATCCCCTGTGTGTGTGTGGTGTGTCGGTATGCTTGTGTCGACATGTTTGACGAGGAAGGCTATGTGGAAGCAGAGCGGGAGCAAATGAATGTGCGGTCTCCGCCGACGGCGCCGACACCTGATTGGATGGATATGTGGAAGGTTTTAAATGATAATGTTAATTCCTTGCATAAAAGGTTGGATAAAGCTGAAACCTTAGGACAGTCAGGGTCTCAGCCCATGCCTGATCCTATATCGCAGAGGCCATCAGGGTCTCAGAAGCGCCCACTATCCCAAATTGTTGACACAGATACCGACACGGATTCTGACTCCAGTGTCAATTACGATGATGCAAAGTTGCAGCCTAAAATGGCTAAAGCCATCCGCTACATGATTATAGCAATGAAGGAGGTGTTGCACATCACAGAGGAAACCCCAGTCCCTGACAAGAGGGTTTATATGTATGGGGAAAATAGGCAAGAGGTGACCTTTCCCCCTTCACATGAGTTAAATGAGTTATGTGAAAAGGCTTGGGAATCTCCAGATAAAAAACTGCAGATTTCCATCCAAACGGATGCTTATGGCGTATCCTTTCCCGCCAACAGACAGGTTACGCTGGGAATCCTCCCCTAGGGTAGACAAAGCTTTAACACGCTTATCCAAGAATGTAGCCCTGCCGTCACAGGATACGGCCACCCTAAAAGATGCTGCGGATAGAAAGCAAGAGGGTACCCTGAAGTCCATTTATACACATTCAGGTACCTTACTAAGGCCGGCAATTGCATCGGCCTGGGTGTGTAGTGCTGTAGCAGCATGGACGGATACCTTATCTGAGGAACTTGATACCTTGGACAAGGATACTATACTGATGACCCTGGGGCATATAAAAGACGCTGTCCTATATATGAGAGATGCTCAAAGAGACATTAGCCTACTGGGCTCTAGAATAAATGCAATGTCGATTTCTCGGACGTCCTAAGTGGATGCTGGGGACTCCGTCAGGACCATGGGGAACAGCGGCTCCGCAGGAGACAGGGCACAAAAGTAAAAGCTTTAGGATCAGGTGGTGTGCACTGGCTCCTCCCCCTATGACCCTCCTCCAAGCCTCAGTTAGGTTTTTGTGCCCGGCCGAGAAGGGTGCAATCTAGGTGGCTCTCCTAAAGAGCTGCTTAGAGTAAAAGTTTTATTAGGTTTTTTATTTTCAGTGAGTCCTGCTGGCAACAGGCTCACTGCAACGAGGGACTTAGGGGAGAAGAAGTGAACTCACCTGCGTGCAGGATGGATTGGCTTCTTAGGCTACTGGACACTAGCTCCAGAGGGACGATCACAGGTACAGCCTGGATGGGTCACCGGAGCCGCGCCGCCGACCCCCTTGCAGATGCTGAAGAGAGAAGAGGTCCAGAAATCGGCGGCTGAAGACTTCTCAGTCTTCATGAGGTAGCGCACAGCACTGCAGCTGTGCGCCATTGCTCTCAGCACACTTCACACCAACGGTCACTGAGGGTGCAGGGCGCTGGGGGGGGCGCCCTGGGCAGCAATGAAAGTACCTATACTGGCTAAAAATACATCACATATAGCCTCTGGGGCTATATGGATGTATTTAACCCCTGCCAGGTTGTCAGAAAAACGGGAGAAGAAGCCCGCCGAAAAGGGGGCGGGGCCTATTCTCCTCAGCACACAGCGCCATTTTCCCTCACAGAACTGCTGGAGGGAAGGCTCCCAGGCTCTCCCCTGCACTGCACTACAGAAACAGGGTTAAAACAGAGAGGGGGGGCACTTATTTGGCGATATGATTATATATTAAGATGCTATAAGGGAAAACACTTATATAAAGGTTGTCCCTGTATAATTATAGCGTTTTGGTGTGTGCTGGCAAACTCTCCCTCTGTCTCCCCAAAGGGCTAGTGGGGTCCTGTCCTCTATCAGAGCATTCCCTGTGTGTGTGCTGTGTGTCGGTACGTGTGTGTCGACATGTATGAGGACGATGTTGGTGAGGAGGCGGAGCAATTGCCTGTAATGGTGATGTCACTCTCTAGGGAGTCGACACCGGAATGGATGGCTTATTTAGGGAATTAAGTGATAATGTCAACACGCTGCAAGGTCGGTTGACGACATGAGACGGCCGGCAAACAAATTAGTACATGTCCAGGCGTCTCAAACACCGTCAGGGGCTTTAAAACATTTACCTCAGTCGGTCGACACGGACACTGACTCCAGTGTCGACGGTGAAGAAACAAACGTATTTTCCTTTAGGGCCACACGTTACATGTTAAGGGCAATGAAGGAGGTGTTACATATTTCTGATACTACAAGTACCACAAAAAAGGGTATTATGTGGGGTGTGAAAAAACTACCTGTAGTTTTTCCTGAATCAGATAAATTAAATGAAGGCGCTCACACGCTTATCACAAGTGGCGTTACCGTCTCCAGATACGGCCGCCCTCAAGGAGCCAGCTGACAGGAGGCTGGAAAATATCCTAAAAAGTATATACACACATACTGGTGTTATACTGCGACCAGCGATCGCCTCAGCCTGGATGTGCAGCGCTGGGGTGGCTTGGTCGGATTCCCTGACTGAAAATATTGATACCCTTGACAGGGACAGTATTTTATTGACTATAGAGCATTTAAAGGATGCATTTCTATATATGCGAGATGCACAGAGGGATATTTGCACTCTGGCATCAAGAGTAAGTGCGATGTCCATATCTGCCAGAAGATGTTTATGGACACGACAGTGGTCAGGTGATGCAGATTCCAAACGGCACATGGAAGTATTGCCGTATAAAGGGGAGGAGTTATTTGGGGTCGGTCCATCGGACCTGGTGGCCACGGCAACAGCTGGAAAATCCACCTTTTTTACCCCAAGTCACATCTCAGCAGAAAAAGACACCGTCTTTTCAGCCTCAGTCCTTTCGTCCCCATAAGGGCAAGCGGGCAAAAGGCCAGTCATATCTGCCCAGGGATAGAGGAAAGGGAAGAAGACTGCAGCGGGCAGCCCATTCCCAGGAACAGAAGCCCTCCACCGCTTCTACCAAGTCCTCAGCATGACGCTGGGGCCGTACAAGCGGACTCAGGTGCGGTGGGGGGTCGTCTCAAGAGTTTCAGCACGCAGTGGGCTCACTCGCAAGTGGACCCCTGGAGCCTACAAGTAGTATCCCAGGGGGTACAGATTGGAAATTCGAGACGTCTCCCCCTCGCAGGTTCCTGAAGTCTGCTTTACCAACGTCTCCCTCCGACAGGGAGGCAGTATTGGAAACAATTCACAAGCTGTATTCCCAGCAGGTGATAATCAAAGTACCCCTCCTACAACAAGGAAAGGGGTATTATTCCACACTATATTGTGGTACTGAAGCCAGACGGCTCGGTGAGACCTATTCTAAATCTGAAATATTTGAACACTTACATACAAAGATTCAAATCAAGATGGAGTCACTCAGAGCAGTGATAGCGAACCAGGAAGAAGGGGACTATATGGTGTCCCTGGACATCAGGGATGCTTACCTCCATGTCCCAATTTGCCCTTCTCACCAAGGGTACCTCAGGTTCGTGGTACAGAACTGTCACTATCAGTTTCAGACGCAGCCGTTTGGATTGTCCACGGCACCCCGGGTCTTTACCAAGGTAATGACCGAAATGATGATTCTTCTTCAAAGAAAATGGACGATCTCCTGATAAGGGCAAGGTCCAGAGAACAGTTGGAGGTCGGAGTAGCACTATCTCAAGTAGTTCTACGACAGCACGGGTGGATTCTAAATATTCCAAAATCCCAGCTGTTTCCGACGACACGTCTGCTGTTCCTAGGGATGATTCTGGACACAGTCCAGAAAAGGGTGTTTCTCCCGGAGAAGAAAGCCAGGGAGTTATCCGAGCTAGTCAGGAACCTCCTAAAACCAGGAAAAGTGTCAGTGCATCATTGCACAAGGGTCCTGGGAAAAATGGTGGCTTCTTACGAAGCGATTCCATTCGGCAGATTTCACGCAAGAACTTTTCAGTGGGATCTGCTGGAAAAATGGTCCGGATTGCATCTTCAGATGCATCAGCGGATAACCCTGTCTCCAAGGACAAGGGTGTTTCTTCTGCGGTGGCTGCAGAGTGCTCATCTATTAAAGGGCCGCAGATTCGGCATTCAGGACTGGGTCCTGGTGACCACGGATGCCAGCCTGAGAGGCTGGGGAGCAGTCACACAGGGAAAAAATTTCCAGGGAGTGTGATATAGTCTGGAGACTTCTCTCCACATAAATATACTGGAGCTAAGGGCAATTTACAATGCTCTAAGCTTAGCAAGACCTCTGCTTCAAGGTCAGCCGGTATTGATCCAGTGGGACAACATCACGGCAGTCGCCCACGTAAACAGACAGGGCGGCACAAGAAGCAGGAGGGCAATGGCAGAAACTGCAAGGATTCTTCGCTGGGCGGAAAATCATGTGATAACACTGTCAGCAGTGTTCATTCCGGGAGTGGACAACTGGGAAGCAGACTTCCTCAGCAGGCACGACCTCCACCCGGGAGAGTGGGGACTTCATCGGGAAGTCTTCCACATGATTGTGAACCGTTGGGAAAGACCAAAGGTGGACATGATGGCGTCCCGCCTGAACAAAAAACTGGACAGGTATTGCGCCAGGTCAAGAGACCCTCAGGCAATAGCTGTGGACGTTCTGGTAACACCGTGGGTGTACCAGTCGGTGTATGTGTTCCCTCCTCTGCTTCTCATACCCAAGGTACTGAGAATTATAAGACGTAGAGGAGTAAGAACTATACTCGTGGCTCCGGATTGGCCAAGAAGGACTTGGTACCCGGAACTTCAAGAAATGCTCACAGAGGACTCTGCCGCTAAGAAGGGACTTGCTTCAGCAAGTACCATGTCTGTTCCAAGACTTACCGCGGCTGCGTTTGACGGCATGGCGGTGGAACGCCGTATACTAAGGGAAAAAGGCATTCCGGAAGAGGTCATTCCTACCCTGGTCAAAGCCAGGAAGGAGGTGACCGCACAACATTATCACCACATGTGGCGAAAATATGTTGCGTGGTGTGAGGCCAGGAAGGCCCCACGAAGAAATTTCAACTCGGTCGATTCCTGCATTTCCTGCAAACAGGAGTGTCTATGGGCCTCAAATTGGGGTCCATTAGGGTTCAAATTTCGGCCCTGTCAATTTTCTTCCAGAAAAGATTGGCTTCAGTTCCTGAAGTCCAGAAGTTTGTCAAGGGAGTACTGCATATACAACCCCCTTTTGTGCCTCCAGTGGCACTGTGGGATCTCAACGTAGTTCTGGGATTCCTCAAATCACATTGGTTTAAACCGCTCAAATCTGTGGATTTGAAATATCTCACATGGAAAGTGACCATGCTGTTGGCCCTGGCCTCGGCCAGGCGAGTGTCAGAATTGGCGGCTTTGTCTCACAAAGCCCATATCTGATTGTCCATTCGGACAGGGCAGAGCTGCGGACTCGTCCCCAGTTTCTCCCTAAGGTGGTGTCAGCGTTTCACCTGCACCAGCTTATTGTGGTACCTGCGGCTACTAGGGACTTGGAGGACTCCAAGTTGCTGGATGTTGTCAGGGCCCTGAAAATATAGGTTCCAGGACGGCTGGAGTCAGGAAAACTGACTTGCTGTTATCCTGTAGGCACCCAAAAAACTGGGTGCTCTTGCTTCTAAGCAGACGATTGCTAGTTGGATGTGTAGTACAATTCAGCTTGCACATTCTGTGGCAGGCCTGCCACAGCCAAAATATGTAAATGCCCATTCCACAAGGAAGGTGGGCTCATCTTGGGCGGCTGCCCGAGGGGTCTCGGCTTTACAACTTTGCCGAGCTGCTACTTGGTCAGGGGCACACCCTGGCTGAGGAGGACCTGGAGTTCTCTCATTCGGTGCTGCAGAGTCATCCGCACTCTCCCGCCCGTTTGGGAGCTTTGGTATAATCCCCATGGTCCTGACGGAGTCCCCAGCATCCACTTAGGACGTCAGAGAAAATAAGAATTTACTTACCGATAATTCTATTTCTCGTAGTCCGTAGTGGATGCTGGGCGCCCATCCCAAGTGCGGATTGTCTGCAATACTTGTACATAGTTATTGTTACAAAAATCGGGTTATTATTGTTGTGAGCCATCTTTTCAGAGGCTCCGCTGTTATCATGCTGTTAACTGGATTCAGATCACAGGTTGTACAGTGTGATTGGTGTGGCTGGTATGAGTCTTACCCGGGATTCAAAATCCTTCCTTATTGTGTACGCTCGTCCGGGCACAGTATCCTAACTGAGGCTTGGAGGAGGGTCATAGGGGGAGGAGCCAGTGCACACCACCTGATCCTAAAGCTTTTACTTTTGTGCCCTGTCTCCTGCGGAGCCGCTGTTCCCCATGGTCCTGACGGAGTCCCCAGCATCCACTACGGACTACGAGAAATAGAATTATCGGTAAGTAAATTCTTATTTTCTGCCAGACGGGTCCTGTGGACTCTGCAATGGACAGGCGATGCCGACTCAAAAAGGCATATGGAGGTTTTACCTTACAAGGGTGAGAAATTGTTTGGGATCGGTCTCTCGGACCTAGTCTCCACAGCTACTGCTGGAAAGTCAAATTTTTTGCCATATGTTCCCTCACAACCTAAGAAAGCACCGTATTACCAAATGCAGTCCTTTCGTTCACAAAAAGGCAAGAAAGTCCGAGGTGCGTCCTTTCTTGCCAGAGGCAGGGGCAGAGGAAAGAAGCTGCACAACACAGCTAGTTCCCAGGAACGGAAGTCCTCCCCGGCTTCCACTAAATCCACCGCATGACGCTGGGGCTCCACAGGCGGAGCTAGGCCCGGTGGGGGCGCGTCTCCGAAATTTCAGCCACAAGTGGGTTCACTCCCAGGTGGATCCCTGGGCAATGGAGATTGTGTCTCAGGGATACAAGCTGGAATTCGAGGAGATGCCCCCTCACCGATACCTCAAATCGGCCCTGCCAGCTTCCCCCTTAGAGAGGGAAATAGTGTTAGCTGCAATTCACAAATTGTATCTTCAGCAGGTGGTGGTCAAGGTTCCCCTTCTTCATCAAGGAAAGGGTTATTATTCGACCATGTTTGTGGTACCGAAACCGGACGGTTCGGTCAGACCCATATTGAATTTAAAATCCCTGAACATATACCTGAAAAGGTTCAAGTTCAAGATGGAATCGCTCAGAGCGGTCATCGCAAGCCTGGAAGGGGGGATTTTATGGTGTCTCTGGACATAAAGGATGCATACCTTCATGTCCCCATTTATCCACCTCATCAGGCGTACCTCAGATTTGTGGTACAGGATTGTCATTACCAATTCCAGACGTTGCCGTTTGGTCTCTCCACGGCACCGAGAATATTTACCAAGGTAATGGCGGAAATGATGGTGCTCCTGCGAAAGCAAGGGGTCACAATTATCCCATACTTGGACGATCTCCTCATAAAGGTGAGGTCCAGAGAGCAGTTGCTGATCAGCGTAGCATGCTCTCGGGAAGTGTTACAACAGCACGGCTGGATTCTAAATATTCCAAAGTCGCAGTTGATTCCTACGACTCTTCTGCCCTTCCTTGGCATGATTCTGGACACAGACCAGAAGAGGGTTTATCTCCCGATGGAGAAGGCTCAGGAGCTCATGACACTGGTCAGAGACCTATTAAAACCAAAACAGGTGTCGGTGCATCACTGCACGCGAGTCCTGGGAAAGATGGTGGCATTGACAATGCTAAATTCCTTTGTCGTATAACCAACCCTTATGAAGCTAAGAACACTGTACGCTGTTTACTTAAGAAGTACCGTAATGGTACGCTATCTGCGTAGCGATCGCTCAGCCGTAGGCGAGACGCTCAAGCGTCACGTTCGCTCGCGGCCCAGTGATCACAGGACACGTTATTGGTTAAGTCTAGGGGAAAGATTCGCTGTTACGTAGTGTACGCTAGAGACCACGAGGAGGTCACCAGCGATGCAGACGCTTACAACACTTTACCTTGATATTAAACCTTATACCAATGAAACACACAGAATACCTTAATGTGAGTACAGGGTGTAAATGCAACCTTGTGTAACCTGACTACCTACAAAGCTGTTTGAGCGTCACCGACGCTCAAATGAACACTTAACACTATAGTAAATACACAAATACTGATTTAGGGTTCCAAAGCCTATTATCTGTATTATATCTAGTATACTTGTAAAAGAGTAACACAGTACAAATGATACACTACAATATAACAAAGACTTCCTAACCAAACACCTAACTAAGGGATAAACTACAATACTATCCTGGTCTAACACAATACAATACAATACTATAAAGTTTAGTCTAGGGGAGATATGAGAGAAAAGAGAAAATAGAGAGAGAGAGAGATAGACACAGAGAGAGAGAGAGGAATTGGCTCACAGAAAGACAATGATTACGGAGAGAACTTACGCACAAAGGGTATGATCGCCAGCGCCTCGATATCCAGCTCCCGATTATCAGCAGATAACCGTTGATGAGAGAGTGAGAGCTGGATGTGGTCGGTCTGCCTATTTATGCCCCACACACAATGCAATCTCCTAGTCCCTACAATCCTACAGTTTATTGGACACAGGAATTCGGCCCTGTACTGTAACCAAAGGTCATAGGTTGATTCATACAGGTGGGCTGTGCTGATTTCCAACAGCTCAGGTGGGTGGGGAACTGGGTTTCCCGCCGCATACCTGAGTATGTGCAAATCATAGAAATGGACATAAACTTCTTATGTCCATAACTATTCGCACGAGCGATTAATACGCTCCAAACCAACACCGGAATATTGCTAATTAAATACTCTTCCGATGGGTATCAAACACTGCTGTATGACTCCTGTTAGACCCTTCGTGCAATACAAAGAGGGATTCCTCCGCTCAGGGACATTCTATCTAAACCAAACTTACAGAAACTATTGAGGGGAACATGATCTATGAAATACATTAATTGTGAATATTTGTAACGAATGAGTCGCACGCTACGATCACATAAACTCTACCGTAAATGCGCATACTGCGCGTGCGAGTGCACGCTATTGCGGGTATGCGCTTCCACGGGAGAGCGTACGCATGCGCAGCACGGACCAGTGTGCGGTGCAAATATGGCAGTGTGCATTAAGACATTTTTCTGACTTCGACAGTCCACCCTTTGGCAGTCAATAATAACTGCCACAAAACATTTAAGGAGAAAAATGTAAGTCAGGGGTTAATTGATTTCCATGGTTGGGTAGGGGAGGAGAGAGGAGAAGGTGTGAAGAGGGTATGACCTAGTGAGAAAGTAGAAGCATGTGTGTATGAGTCCATGTTTGGGGGGGTCATGTATCATCGTGCCGTACGTGTGGTAAATCAAGCTTCGAGGTATTGCGAAGTATACATTTGAATTCCTTCTTATCCCGTACTAAGGGTCTGTGGATGGGCTGTCAAACTCTACCGAGCTCATTTCGGCTGTGGTTGCAACAAAATGGGGATGCACATTTTAGTTGATGATACATGAATGGGGGAGGTATGTGGTTGCTGATATCTGTGCCTGTATTCCCTATCGACTATGTGTGTCATTACCTGAGGGTTGTAGAGATGAAGATAAAGAACACTTATGGAAAATGCAATGATATTCTATGTCAGGGAAATGTACATTCGTCGATTGAGGTCTTGATTGGTGTCATTTGCTTGGAGTCTTCTTCTTTGTGCTTTTGCTCATAAATCGTGAGTAAAGCAATCAACGTCCATGGATTTACAAAAAAATGTTGGGCTAGCGTGATTTTAAAGTTCCTAGGGAAACTGGGGTACCCATGGCATTGTCCATCAAAATCTTGTATATCAGGTCGTCTGCTCTTCCTCTTTCCATCTTTCCGTTGTCGGCCCCTTGGCTCATCAAATCCTTCGTCTACGTGGGTCTTTGTACCTCGGAGGAAAACATAGAAATGGGTGAAAGACGGACCGTATACTCATTACATCATTACGTCATGGTTTCTAGCATTGGGTCATAAATCAAATCCAGGTTAATTACAGTTTCCTCACTCCTCAAGCTCATCACTTTCGTACTTTGTTTACACTTCGTCAAAGCCTGCCCGCATCTAAATATCAATCCAATCGATATAACGACACCCAAGATACACAGTAGAAACTTTCCAACATCCATTATGACTCCTTGAGCCCACTCTCCCAAACCGGAGAACCAATTTCGCGGGTTCAACCATGACACCCAACCAGTCAGCTCATTACCTACAGCAACAAGGGTGAGATTGTGTTTTCGACGAAATTCCCATTTTAATTGCAGAATATCATCCATCTTTTGGTCTATGACCTCTACCGGATCCTCGGTACTATTTGTGATGTACGTGCAACACTTTATGCCGTACTGTGTTGCCAATGTAACACAATATCCGCCTGTTACTGCTGTAAGGTAATTAAGAACCATCCTATGCTGAACTAGTTCCGTTTTGTAAGCTTGGAGTTCTCTTCCGGTGTATCTAAACGTGTCATCATACATTTCAGTGATATTATCTAACAAATTGGCGAGTGCTGAAATGTATTTATAATTCATCACTCCTCGAGCGGTACGAGTGAAATCTAACGCTACCAGAACCTGAATCCCGGTGGATTCATGGATAAGATCAGAGGCCGGATGCTCTAACCTTTCTGACAGGTGTCTTTTAACTCGGTGTTCGTAGTGAGTGTGAGTATAAGGAGCTTGGGCACCACGGTGTATGTCTTTCATTTTGTCATGTGTTACAGTCATCACTTCAGGCAATACTTTTCCAATATAACACAATCCTTCAGAGTTTGGGGCAAGCCACTTGTACGCCTTTCTCCCGCATATGAAATATGCATCATCGGGGAGAACATAAGGGACGGAGAAGGACATGACCATGTTACAAACCTTCCAGGTGAAATCTCCTGACCCTAATTCTTCCATCTGTCTAATGCACGTATCAGTTTGTACGATATGTGCACAGTATCCTGGTGATACCTCTCCAACTTTAGTAATCCTATTTCCTAAGGTATATCGATACCGAAAAGATTTTCCTCTACTGGCTATGTGGCGTACGAGCTCTGTATCTGTAGGCATTCTATCTGCTCTGTGTGAAAAGGTCATGGTAAGGTTGCTCCATGACACTTCCCAATTTCCCGGTTTTCTAGGATTGGAGATGTTAAAACATATGAGGGACCTATCCACATGGTATTGGTGGAGCTTCAAACTAGGAGGGCTGGAGATGTTAAACCTCCGGTCCACCGGTCTCCCACCACTTAGCTCAAGTACCTCCCCTAACGTTAAAGGAAATGGTACTAGCCCTGATTTGCTGTGACCCTGAGGTACTTGAGAGCATACCCAACAATCGGTCTTGTTTAATACGTTACCCACTAGAGAGTGATAGTCACTCAATGGATGCCGGTCCATATGGATATTAAAACTAGATTGGCATTTCTTTATGCATCCATCTTCAACCAGATTATCACAAAGCCTACAGATACAATTTTCTTCAGCTAACAATCCATCACAATTTCTTCTATCGGATCGTTTTCTGATACTCGCCTTTGCTTGTTGGATTGGTTGATCTTGGAAAACTACACCTCCATCATCATAATCGGAACCCATTCCAGAACCTCTCTCGACCTCTATGGTACTCTCGCCGGAACAGACTGCTCTGGTCAACATCATGGTCAACATCAAAATCCGGATTACAGTCTCTTGGGGCAAGTCCATCTTTGAGGAGGAAATGGAGAAGAATGAGAAAGGGGAAAAAGAAATATCAAGGGAGAAGGGATGGGAAGTGGAGAAAAACAATAAAAGGGAGTGGGGAGTCGACAGCTGCTTTCGATCTTCAAGGCTCAGGTGCCGCCTCAGTCCTCCTGAAACAGACACTCCAGTGATACAACCTCTACCGTCTGTTCCTTATCACGGGACTTCTCTGGGTCAGCAACCTTTTTGCAGTGGGATGAATGGACCCAAGTCTCTCTCTCAGCAACCTTCAATGCTGTGGTGCTAGTCAATAAGACCTGGTATGGTCCTTCCCATCTATCAATAAGACAACCTGAGCGTAGAAAATTTCGTATCATTACATAATCCCCAGGTTCAATGTCATGACAATTACTATCTGGTAAATCAGGAATCACCAACTTCAGATTATCATTTTGACTCCTCAACTGCTTACTCATGTTAATTAAGTACTTTACAGTTACTTCATTGTTACATTTCAAATCATCCTGAGGGTTAATCATGACGTGCGGTTGTCGACCAAACAGAATTTCAAAAGGAGACAGATTAAGAGGGGACCTGGGAGTGGTTCTGATGCTATACAAAACAATGGGTAAAGCTTCTGGCCACGTCAAACCTGTCTCTGCCATTACTTTACTCAATTTATTTTTAATAGTGCTGTTCACTCTTTCGACCTTCGCGCTCGCCTGTGGACGGTACGGAGTGTGCAGCTTACTATCAATACCCATCAACTTACACATTCCTTGGAAGACATCACCTGTAAAATGGGTACCCCTATCACTTTCAATGATTCTAGGGATACCATATCTACATACAAATTCCTGCACAATTTTCTTAGCTGTAAACATAGCAGTGTTTGTAGCTGCTGGAAAAGCTTCGACCCAATTCGAGAAAACATCTATACAAACAAGTACATACTTCAAATTTCTACATGGGGGTAATTGGATGAAGTCAATTTGTATTACTTGGAAAGGGCCGCCGGCAGGTGGGATATGGGAGGGTTCTGTAGGTATTGCCTTTCCAATATTCTTTCTCAGACAGGTAAGGCATGACATTGCTCTTTTACTAGCATGGGAGGAGAATCCTGGGGCACACCAGTATGCTCTTACCAATTTGCACATCCCCTCCTTGCCTAGATGAGTCAGCCCGTGAGCTGCTTCAGCCAGACATGGAAGGTATGCCCTGGGGGCCACTGGTTTACCATGTCCATCCGTCCAGAGCCCTGAGGACTCCTGGCCATATCCCTTTGCCTTCCAGACTGCTCTCTCCTGAGTGGAACACAAATTCTGCATCTCACACAACTTCTGTGTGTTGATGGTATTGAATACCATCAACTGTGTGGCGTCTGTCTGTATGGGGGTAGCAGCTGCAAGCTTTGCGGCTTCGTCTGCTCGGCTGTTACCAAGGGATACTGGGTCTTGGCTGTATGTATGTGCTTTACATTTGATAACAGCCACTCTGTCGGGTTCCTGTATCGCTGTTAGAAGCCTTTTTATATACGCTGCATGCGCTATCGGTGTGCCAGCTGCCGTCATGAAATTTCTGAGCCGCCATAGGGCTCCGAAATCATGGACTACCCCGAACGCGTATCTAGAATCGGTGTAGATATTGGCAGACTTTCCCTTAGCCAATTCACATGCTCTGGTTAGGGCGACCAGTTCAGCAACCTGGGCTGAGTGAGGTGGGCCTAGCGGTTCCGCTTCTATGGTGTCTTGGTCATCTACGACTGCGTATCCAGTACACAAGTCTCCCGAGTCTGACTGTCTGTGACAACTACCGTCCGTGTAGAACGTGAGTTCTGCATCTTCTAGTGGATTGTCACTGATGTCAGGCCTTGCGGTAAAATTTTGGGTCAAATATTCCATACAATCATGTGTATCTTCCTTTGCATTAAATCCTCCTTCCCCATCACTCTCACCTCCCACCCTTTGTGCCTGTCCAGGCACACCTGGGAGAAATGTTGCAGGGTTTAATGCACTGCATCTCCTTATGGTGATGTTTACGGGGGCCATTAATGCCAATTCCCATCTCGTAAACCTGGCTGATGAGACGTGTCTGGTTTGGGCAGAATTCAATAAGGCAGATACTGCATGTGGCGTATGGATTGTGAGGTTGTGGCCTAGCACGACATCTTCGCTTTTCGTCACTAGCAATGCTATCGCCGCAACACTACGCAAGCATGTGGGGAGGGATCGCGCTACCGTGTCTAGCTGCGCGCTGTAGTATGCAATTGGCCTGCTGGCATCACCGTGTTTTTGTGTTAGTACACCTGCTGCGCACCCAGCACTTTCTGTTCCGTATAGTTCAAAGGGTTTCCCATAGTCTGGCATACCTAGTGCTGGTGCCTGCGTTAGGCATTGCTTGAGTCTTTCAAATGCTGTTTCGGATTCGTCTGTATGCGAAATCCGATCAGGTTTGTTTGAAGAGACCATTTCCTGCAAAGGTAACGCCAATATGGAAAACCCTGGGATCCAATTACGGCAATACCCACACATTCCTAAAAACGTCCTTATCTGTTGCTGGGTTTGTGGCAGTGTCATGTCTCTAATGGCTTGGATTCTATCAGCGGTCAGGTGTCTCAGTCCTTGTGTTAGACAGTGTCCCAAATATTTTACCTTAGTCTGGCATAATTGCAACTTGTCTTTGGAAACCTTGTGACCTGTGTCTGAAAGGTGAAACAGGAGCTGTTTCGTATCTTTCAGGGAAGCTTCCAGTGAATCTGAACACAGCAGTAAATCATCCACATACTGTATCAATACTGATCCACTCTCTGGTTGAAAAGACTGTAAACAATCATGCAAAGCCTGAGAAAATATACTTGGACTATCTATGAAACCTTGGGGTAATCGAGTCCACGTGTATTGGACTCCTCTGTATGTGAATGCAAACAAATATTGGCTGTCAGGGTGCAGAGGTACCGAAAAGAAAGCGGAGCAGAGGTCAATAACAGTGAAAAATTTGGCAGTGGGAGGAATTTGCATTAGGATGACAGCTGGATTAGGCACTACGGGGAACTGACTCTCGACTATTTTGTTAATCCCCCTTAGATCCTGCACTAGCCTGTAACCCCTCCCCCCACTCTTTTTAACAGGGAAGATGGGACTATTTGCTGTGCTGGACGTTCTTACTAGAATGCCCTGTTGTAGCAAGCGCTCTATTACGGGAAAAACTCCTAACTCCACCTCTGGCTTCAGAGGATACTGTGGGATTTTTGGAGCTATCCTACCATCTTTTACTTGTACTACTACTGGAGCTACGTTTGCCATTAATCCAGTGTCCTGTCCATCTTTTGTCCAAAGTGACTCTGGTATCTGAGATGTCATCTCTTCTACCTGGGATGGGTTCCTATTTGTTATAACGGTGTGTGACATTAATTTTGATGGGGAGTCTAACATGTCTCGTACTTCCTGAGCGTGATTCTCAGGGATGTCCAAGAATACACCTTCAGGAGTACAATAGATGACGCAACCCATTTTACATAGTAAGTCTCTTCCCAGGAGATTGGTTGGTGCCGATGCAGCCAGCAAAAAGGAATGCTTGGTGTGCAAAGGCCCTATTGTAATCTCGGCTGGTTTGCTAACAGGGTAGTGCTGGACTACTCCTGTTACTCCCATGGCTGGAATTGTCCTACCAGTGGTTCTCATGCCCACTGTCGAATTTATCACTGACTTGGCCGCCCCTGTGTCTACAAGAAAGTTTAAAGTTTTACCAGCCACATTGATTGCAATCTCTGGTTCACTTCCAAGACTAGCAATCAATTTAACTGGTTGCAGATTACAGGTATGGCCACACCCCTATTGGGTATGCTGACCTCCCTGAATCCCATTGGCAGCAACTATTTGTGAGGGGGTTAGCTGGGAACTACCAGAGGCATGCCAATCTCTGTTCGGGGGATATCTTTTTGTTTCCCCTGTATGTGGCTCAAAACTCCGCCTCTGTGGACCCTGCTCCCAATGTCGTGTGTTGTGTTGTTGTCTAGGGGGTTGAAAAGATCTTTGTACATTTCTTACTCTACAGTCTCGTGCAAAGTGTCCTGGTTTGTTACAAGAAAAACATGTTATTATACTTGCCTTACCCACAGGATTCGGTGGTACATACGCAGGCTGCCTTGTGGTCAGCGCCTGTATACTTACTGACATCAACTTATCACTTTGCGACTCCCTGTGCCTAGTGATGTTTTTGTCATGATCAACAGCAGCCTCTCTCAATGTGGACACTGACAGACCTCGCCAGCATGGCTGCGTGGTCTGAACCCTAGTCTTTAATGTTTCTTTCAAACCATCCATCAGTACAGACACTGCTACTTCCCGATGGTTTGGGTTGGTCTTTATGTCCTCTATACCAGTGTACTTTGCTATTTCTGTTAGTGCCCGGTGGAAATATTCTGCTGCCGTTTCGGACTCTTTTTGCTTAATGGAAAATATTTTATTCCATTTAACAACGGCTGGGAAATACTCCTTTAGTTGTAAATTTATCCTTTTTACATTATCCTTATTGTATACGTCTGTAAGCGGTACATCTTTATCCAATTGACAGTCAGCTAAAAACTGAGTTGCGTCGACATTGGAAGGTAAACAAGCTCTTAGCAGTACCTGCCAATCCTTGTTGTTGGGCTCTACAGTGTTACCTAAATCCCTGATGTATTTTTGGCTAGCAACTAAGTCTTTCCTGGGGTCAGGAAATTCGGACACTATTGCTCTTATTTCCATTCTGGAAAATGGGGCGTACATGGCAATGTTCCTTAGGGGAGTGGCTCCAGACACATCTGTTTTTCCATTGGGAACTGCTATTACCCTTACAGGAGCAATTCTAACAGCATCTTCCTGTGTAGATTCTACAACTTGTGGTACAATGGTTTCAGTGTAGTGCATGGTGCCGTACTTACCCGTTGACACGACCTCACCTATCCCTCCGCTAGGGGCTTTCACTAATCTCGTGGGTGTCGCTGTGCCTACTGTGGTCTCTGATATGGTGGCCGCAAGAGAGAGAGCTGAAATTGTTGCCGAATCGTCTTCTTGTTCACACTCCTGAGGAAGGTTCAAAACAGGGTACAACTTGCACGGGTTAATACTTGCATGAGTTATTCGGTTAACATCATTTACATTTACAGGGTTACTAAGAGTTTGTGTTTTACAACCCAGTGCGTTTCTCTCCGCAATCAACCTCTCTCCTGCAATGTATGGTGGAGGAGGAGCTGTGGCAATCAGCTTCCTGACCGCCCCAGTTCCCGCCGCCAGAGCCAAACCTCTCTGTATCTCACCTTCCTGGTGCCATAACTGCAAGTAATCATGATGCTGAATTCGTCTCTTTGATGATTTTACGAGACATATCCTCCTCCTTAAATTTTGTAACACATCTGGACTGAAGCTACCTATTCTTGGGAACTTGTCCCTGTCTTGTACAGTCATTCTCTCCCATTCATCACATAAAACCTCTGTGTGACTACCGTATTTTTCACACATAATGTATCTTGCCGACCCGACTGGTCGGTTCTCCGAATCAACCTGAACCTGGGTTGATCGCCCCCTACCTGAGCAACTGGCCCCCATCGTCTGTAGGTGTTGCTTAGTCCTCCTTGGATTTTCTGTATCAAGGTTTTCAGCAAGCCTTTACAGACAACCAAATTACTCCACAGTAGGCCGGCGGTGGCGGTTTACCGAGTACCCCACTCACTCGCCCACCTCGACCAATACGACCTGATCACACCGATATGGTGCTGGCGTACTCGATACAGGGCCCCTATGGAACCTTCAGTTTACTGGAACATATGAGGGTTACCCGCAGGACACTTACTCTTTCCAGTAAAGTTGGGGTTGTTAGATAGTTCCTGAGTGACCAGCGAACTTCCCTTCCAAAAATAAAAAATTACACAAATCACGTCAGAATGTACAAGTAGCGTTTGTGACCACTTTTCTCTAATGGTATGAGGTCAGATTACTAACTACTGCACACAATTACGTGCGGTCCAATCGTTCAGTACGCGAGCACTATTTGTCATGTACTGAAAGATTAATGGAATCGATGTTTCCGGCTGCGATTCCTTCAACCAGAGCTTGTATGGCCTATATGGGTTCTGCACCAACACCCCAGGCGTTGTGCCACTGGACTTTTATAGCGGACCTTTTTACCTTATGACCTCCTGGTCTTGTTACCTTATGGTCCGCTATACTCTAATGCTCAAATATTATTTAACCAGGGATGCCTCCCTAGCCACCGTATATGTCACTTACACGTATGTCCCTTTACGAGTACCCGACTTTCCTTTTGGTTCCACCTTTAAAATTGTATAAACTTTTGTATACAAAACACACTCACTCAACACATGTACACTTTTGTTTCTATATCTATTTCTGCGCAGAAATTGTCTTCAGGCCAAGTGTGTTACCAATTAGGAGCAGGATCTGTTAAACTAAATTTCAGATTTTCCAAAAATAGATTTGCGTTATTTATCGCTGTGCGTTAATTATCGCTTTGCGCTAAAATCCAACTTTATCACAACTTGAGCTACGTGGGCGTAACCAGACGCTACGTTGCGTAATGTACGCTGCGTGCGTCTGCCTTTTGGATTGCGTACGCTAGTCTTTGTTAGCGACACGTGTACGCAATGCAAAGGATCCACCGTAACACAATATATATTTTATCAATGTAGATGATCCCTGATCATCTACCGCAATCCACACTGCACACTGGCTGCCTCGTCTCTCGGACAAGCCGTGTGTTGTTCTATACTTTAACTATTACCTCTATTATTAAATAACAGCAAATCTCCTTTTAGCCCTTTCTATCAACTATAAAAATGTGGCAAACAGGAATAGTGATATACGAAAAATGAAATACACAAGTGAAAAGAAATGCAGGTATATATGCGTGCGTATGCAAGACAAAAGAAAAAAATAAACAGTTTTAAAAAGACACAAGCGTTTTGTTCTTACTTCCGGTTACCGGGTTCCTTCAGCACTCTTTACCTAAGCGAAGCAGACGCTTATCCCGTCAGCAACTGCGAGACAACCTCCCACCCTTTTGCTGGGGGATAAAGTCTGCTGATCTACCTAGTGCAGATGTGAAAAGGACCGGGCGAGCCCGCAATTGACAATGCTAAATTCCTTTGTCGTATAACCAACCCTTATGAAGCTAAGAACACTGTACGCTGTTTACTTAAGAAGTACCGTAATGGTACGCTATCTGCGTAGCGATCGCTCAGCCGTAGGCGAGACGCTCAAGCGTCACGTTCGCTCGCGGCCCAGTGATCACAGGACACGTTATTGGTTAAGTCTAGGGGAAAGATTCGCTGTTACGTAGTGTACGCTAGAGACCACGAGGAGGTCACCAGCGATGCAGACGCTTACAACACTTTACCTTGATATTAAACCTTATACCAATGAAACACACAGAATACCTTAATGTGAGTACAGGGTGTAAATGCAACCTTGTGTAACCTGACTACCTACAAAGCTGTTTGAGCGTCACCGACGCTCAAATGAACACTTAACACTATAGTAAATACACAAATACTGATTTAGGGTTCCAAAGCCTATTATCTGTATTATATCTAGTATACTTGTAAAAGAGTAACACAGTACAAATGATACACTACAATATAACAAAGACTTCCTAACCAAACACCTAACTAAGGGATAAACTACAATACTATCCTGGTCTAACACAATACAATACAATACTATAAAGTTTAGTCTAGGGGAGATATGAGAGAAAAGAGAAAATAGAGAGAGAGAGAGATAGACACAGAGAGAGAGAGAGGAATTGGCTCACAGAAAGACAATGATTACGGAGAGAACTTACGCACAAAGGGTATGATCGCCAGCGCCTCGATATCCAGCTCCCGATTATCAGCAGATAACCGTTGATGAGAGAGTGAGAGCTGGATGTGGTCGGTCTGCCTATTTATGCCCCACACACAATGCAATCTCCTAGTCCCTACAATCCTACAGTTTATTGGACACAGGAATTCGGCCCTGTACTGTAACCAAAGGTCATAGGTTGATTCATACAGGTGGGCTGTGCTGATTTCCAACAGCTCAGGTGGGTGGGGAACTGGGTTTCCCGCCGCATACCTGAGTATGTGCAAATCATAGAAATGGACATAAACTTCTTATGTCCATAACTATTCGCACGAGCGATTAATACGCTCCAAACCAACACCGGAATATTGCTAATTAAATACTCTTCCGATGGGTATCAAACACTGCTGTATGACTCCTGTTAGACCCTTCGTGCAATACAAAGAGGGATTCCTCCGCTCAGGGACATTCTATCTAAACCAAACTTACAGAAACTATTGAGGGGAACATGATCTATGAAATACATTAATTGTGAATATTTGTAACGAATGAGTCGCACGCTACGATCACATAAACTCTACCGTAAATGCGCATACTGCGCGTGCGAGTGCACGCTATTGCGGGTATGCGCTTCCACGGGAGAGCGTACGCATGCGCAGCACGGACCAGTGTGCGGTGCAAATATGGCAGTGTGCATTAAGACATTTTTCTGACTTCGACAGCATCATACGAGGCCATTCCCTTCGGCAGGTTCCATGCGAGGACCTTTCAATGGGATCTGTTGGACAAGTGGTCCGGATCACATCTTCAGATGCATCGGCTCATCACCCTATCCCCCAGGGCCAGGGTGTCTCTCCTGTGGTGGCTGCAGAGTGCTCACCTTCTCAAGGGCCGCAGATTCGGCATTCAGGACTGGATCCTGGTGACCACGGATGCAAGCCTCCGAGGGTGGGGGGCAGTTACACAGGGAAGAAATTTCCAAGGTCTGTGGTCAAGTCAACTGACTTGCCTTCACATCAATATCCTGGAACTAAGGGCCATATACAACGCCCTACGTCAAGCGGAGACCCTTCTCGCGACCAATCGGTTCTGATTCAGTCAGACAACATCACCACAGTGGCTCATGTAAACCGCCAAGGCGGCACAAGGAGCAGGGTGGCGATGGCGGAAGCCACCAGAATTCTTCGCTGGGCGGAGAATCACGTAAGCGCAGTGTTCATTCCGGGTGTGGACAACTGGGAAGCAGACTTCGTCAGCAGGCACAACCTCCACCCGGGAGAGTGGGGACTTCATCAAGAAGTCTTCACGCAGATTGCAAGTCGGTGGGAACTGCCACAGGTGGACATGATGGCATCCCACCTCAACAAAAAGCTACAGAGGTATTGCGCCAGGTCAAGAGACCCTCAGACGATAGCTGTAGACGCACTAGTGACACCGTGGGTGTTCCAGTCGGTTTATGTATTTCCTCCTCTTCCTCTCATACCCAAGGTGCTGAGAATCATAAGAAAAAGAAGAGTGAGAACAATTACTTATTGTTCCGGATTGGCCAAGAAGGACTTGGTATCCAGATCTGCAAGAAATGCTCACAGAGGACCCATGGCCTCTGCCTCTAAGACAGGACTTGTTGCAACAGGGGCCCTGTCTGTTCCAAGACTTACCGCGGCTGCGTTTGACGGCATGGCGGTTGAACGCCGGAACCTAGCAGAAAAAGGCATTCCGGATGAGGTTATTCCAACGCTGATAGAAGCTAGGAAGGATGTGACGGCTAAACATTATCACCGTATATGGCGAAAATATGTTGTTTGGTGTGAGGCCAGGAATGCCCCCACGGAGGAATTCCAGCTGGGCCGTTTCCTTCACTTCCTACAGGCGGGAGTGACTTTGGGCCTAAAATTGGGTTCCATTAAGGTCCAGATTTCGGCCCTGTCTATTTTCTTTCAAAAAGAACTGGCTTCTCTTCCTGAAGTTCAGACGTTTGTAAAGGGAGTGCTGCATATTCATCCCCCTTTTGTGCCTTCAGTGGCACCTTGGGATCTTAACGTGGTGTTGAGTTTCCTGAAGTCACACTGGTTTGAGCCACTTAAAACCGTGGAGTTAAAATTTCTCACGTGGAAGGTGGTCATGCTGTTAGCCTTGGCTTCAGCTAGGCGTGTGTCAGAATTAGCGGCTTTGTCACATAAAAGCCCCTATCTGGTTTTCCATATGGACAGGGCAGAATTGCGGACCCGTCCACAATTTCTGCCAAAAGTGGTGTCATCCTTTCATATGAACCAACCTATTGTGGTGCCTGTGGCTACTCGTGACTTGGAGGATTCCGAGTTACTAGATGTAGTACGGGCTTTGAAGGTTTATGTAGCCAGAACGGCTAGAGTCAGGAAAACTGAATCGCTGTTTATCCTGTATGCATCCAACAAGCTGGGTGCTCCTGCTTCAAAGCAAACTATTGCTCGCTGGATCTGTAACATGATTCAGCAGGCTCATTCTGCGGCTGGATTGCCGCTGCCAAAATCAGTAAAAGCCCACTCCACAAGGAAGGTGGGCTCTTCTTGGGCGGCTGCCCGAGGGGTCTCGGCATTACAGCTTTGCCGAGCAGCTACTTGGTCAGGTTCGAACACTTTTGCAAAGTTCTACAAGTTTGTTACCCTGGCTGGGGAGGACCTTGTGTTTGCTCATTCGGTGCTGCAGAGTCATCCGCACTCTCCCGCCCGTTTGGGAGCTTTGGTATAATCCCCATGGTCCTTACGGAGTCCCCAGCATCCACTAGGACGTTAGAGAAAATAAGATTTTACTTACCGGTAAATCTATTTCTCGTAGTCCGTAGTGGATGCTGGGCGCCCGTCCCAAGTGCGGACTTCTTCTGCAATGCTTGTATATAGTTATTGCTTAAATAAGGGTTATGTTATGGTTGCATCAGGGTTGATCTGATGCTCCGTTGTTGTTCATACTGTTAAATGTGTAAGTTTATCACAAGTTATACGGTGTGATTGGTGTGACTGGTATGAGTCTTGCCCTGGATTCCAAAATCCTTTCCTTGTACTGTCAGCTCTTCCGGGCACAGTTTCTCTAACTGAGGTCTGGAGGAGGGACATAGAGGGAGGAGCCAGAACACACCAGAATCCAAATTCTTTCTTAAAGTGCCCTGTCTCCTGCGGAGCCCGTCTATTCCCCATGGTCCTTACGGAGTCCCCAGCATCCACTACGGACTACGAGAAATAGATTTACCGGTAAGTAAAATCTTTTTTTTATTGCAATAATCATATAATGAATACTTTTAGCCAATTTTGGCTGCAACTTTGCATCATCGTAGTCGACACTGGAGTCAGAATCCGTGTCGGTATCAGTGTCTACTATTTGGGATAGTGGGCGCTTTTGAGACCCAGAAGGTCCTTGCGACATAGTGAAAGGCAGGGTTTGACTCCCTGTACATTCCCTGGACTCTGCTTTGTCCAACCTTTTGTGTAATAAATTCACATTTGCATTTAAAACATTCCACATATCCAACCAGTCAGGTGTCGGCGTTGCCGACGGAGACACCACACTCATTTGCTCCACCTCCTCCCTAGAAGAGCCTTCCGCTTCAGACATGCCGACACACGAGTACCGACACCCCACATACTCAGGGAATTCTCTATCTGGAGACAGTTCCCCCACAAGGCCCTTAGGAGAGACAGAGAGAGAGTATGCCAGCACACACCCAGCGCCAATGACCCTGGAAAATATACCCAGATAGCGCTTTTATTATATTATATTCACTGCGCCAAATTATGTGCTTCCCACCCTTCTTTAAAACCCTCTGTCACCGTGTTCAGCAGGGGAGAGTCCGGGGAGCCAGCTTCTCATCGGTGTGCTGTGGAGAAAATGGCGCTGGTGTGTGCTGAGGGATCAAACTCCGCCCCCTCAGCGGCGGGCTTCGGTCCCGCTCGATTCCGTTTAAAAACTGGCGGGGGATCTCTAATATACAGTGCAGAGGCTGAATATATACTCTCTTTGCCAGTCCGAGAGGTTTAAATTGCTGCCCAGGGCGCCCCCCCTGCGCCCTGCACACTTACAGTGTCTGCCGTGTGTGTCTTGTGTGGGAGCAATGGCGCGCAGCGTTACCTCAGTGAAGATCTGAAGTCTTCTACCGCCTCTGAAGGCTTCTATCTTCCGGCTCTGTGAGGAGGACGGCGGCGCGGCTCCGGGACGAACAGCTAGGAGAGACCTGCGTTCTGACTCCCTCTGGACCTAATGGTGTCCAGTAGCCTAAGAAGCAGAGCCTAGCATTTAAGAAGGTCTGCTTCTCTCTCCTCAGTCCCTCAATGCAGGGAGCCTGTTGCCAGCAGGCTCCCTGAAAATAAAAAACCTAACAAAAATTATTTCTTTCAGGAAACTCAGGAGAGCTCCCTGTAATGCACCCAGTCTCCTCTGGGCACAGTATCAAACTGAGGTCTGGAGGAGGGGCATAGAGGGAGGAGCCAGTGCACACCCATATCTAAAGTTCTTTTTGGTGCCCATGTCTCCTGCGGAGCCCGTCTATCCCCATGGTCCTACGGAGTCCCCAGCATCCTAAGAGAAATTAATTTATTTCATTTTGGAATAAGGCTGTAACATAACATGGAAAAAATGAAGCGCTGTGAATACTTTGCGGATGCACTGTATAGAACGCGAGCTGGATTTTCCATTCTTACCTTTTAGAGCCCTGGTACATTGTCATGTGTTTCATTTCTGGTCTTCAGGTGACGTCACGGAGCAGAGACAACGACCCCAATGACTATGTGGAGCAGGATGGTAAGTTAGGGTGCTTTGTGACCAATAACTAATAAGCTTCTACCTGGTATGGATGGAGTGATTGCTGACATTCTGGTAAACGTTATGTACCCTGCAGGCGGACCTAATAATGTATAGTGCAGCACGGTTTGTTCTAGATACACAGTTTGCTCTTAGCTCCACTAGTATGTACTGAGGACCGTGCCAACAATCCAGCTTTACGCAGGGAATAATACTCTGTACAAACAGGCCAAAGCAGAGGTCAGATTGAGGGATGGTTGGAGTAGTACAAGGTGGAGGCAGCTATGGGTATGGCCAGTGTTGGTCGGAGTAGTACAAGGTGGAGGCAGCTGTGGGCATGGCCAGTGTTGGTCGGGGTAGTACAATGTGGAGGCAGCTGTGGGCATGGCAAGTGTTAGTCGGGGTAGTACAAGGTGGAGGCAGCTATGGGTAAGGCCAGTGTTGGTCGGGGTAGTACAAGGTGGAGGCAGCTGTGGGTATGGCCAGTGTTGGTCGGGGTAGTACAACGTGGAGGCAGCTGTGGGCATGGCCAGTGTTGGTCGGGGTAGTACAATGTGGAGGCAGCTGTGGGCATGGCCAGTGTTGGTCGGGGTAGTACAATGTGGAGGCAGCTGTGGGCATGGCCAGTGTTGGTCGGGGTAGTACAAGGTGGAGGCAGCTGTGGGCATGGCCAGTGTTGGTCAGGGTAGTACAATGTGGAGGCAGCTGTGGGCATGGTCAGGGTAGTACAAGGTGGAGTCAGCTGTGGGTAAGGCCAGTGTTGGTCGGGGTAGTACAAGGTGGAGGCAGCTGTGGGTATGGCCAGTGTTGGTCGGGGTAGTACAAAGTGGAGGCAGCTGTGGGCATGGCCAGTGTTGGTCGGGTTAGTACAACTTGGAGGCAACTGTGGGTATGGCCAGTGTTGGTCGGAGTAGTATAAGGTGGAGGCAACTGTGGGTATGGCCAGTGATGGTTGGAGTAGTACAAAGAGGAGGCAACTGTGGGTATGGCCAGTGATGTTCGGAGTAGTACAAGGAGGAGGCAACTGTGGGTCTGGCCAGTGTTGGTCAGGGTAGTACAACGTGGAGGCAACTGTGGGTATGGCCAGTGTTGGTCAGGGTAGTACAACGTGGAGGCAGCTGTGTGCATGGCCAGTGTTGGTCGGGGTAGTACAATGTGGAGGCAGCTGTGGGCATGGCCAGTGTTGGTCGGGGTAGTACAAGGTGGAGGCAGCTGTGGGCATGGCCAGTGTTGGTCGGGGTAGTACAAAGTGGAGGCAGCTGTGGGCATGGCCAGTGTTGGTCGGGTTAGTACAACGTGGAGGCAACTGTGGGTATGGCCAGTGTTGGTCGGAGTAGTACAAGGTGGAGGCAGCTGTGGGTATGGCCAGTGATGGTCGGAGTAGTACAATGTGGAGGCAGCTGTGGGCATGGCCAGTGTTAGTCGGGGTAGTACAAGGTGGAGGCAGCTGTGGGTAAGGCCAGTGTTGGTCGGGGTAGTACAAGGTGGAGGCAGCTGTGGGTATGGCCAGTGTTGGTCGGGGTAGTACAACGTGGAGGCAGCTGTGGGCATGGCCAGTGTTGGTCGGGGTAGTACAATGTGGAGGCAGCTGTGGGCATGGCCAGTGTTGGTCGGGGTAGTACAATGTGGAGGCAGCTGTGGGCATGGCCAGTGTTGGTCGGGGTAGTTCAAGGTGGAGGCAGCTGTGGGCATGGCCAGTGTTGGTCAGGGTAGTACAAAGTGGAGGCAGCTGTGGGCATGGCCAGTGTTGGTCGGGGTAGTACAAAGTGGAGGCAGCTGTGGGCATGGCCAGTGTTGGTCGGGTTAGTACAAGGTGGAGGCAGCTGTGGGTATGGCCAGTGTTGGTCGGGGTAGTACAAAGTGGAGGCAGCTGTGGGCATGGCCAGTGTTGGTCGGGTTAGTACAACTTGGAGGCAACTGTGGGTATGGCCAGTGTTGGTCGGAGTAGTATAAGGTGGAGGCAACTGTGGGTATGGCCAGTGATGGTTGGAGTAGTACAAGGAGGAGGCAACTGTGGGTATGGCCAGTGATGTTCGGAGTAGTACAAGGAGGAGGCAACTGTGGGTCTGGCCAGTGTTGGTCAGGGTAGTACAACGTGGAGGCAACTGTGGGTATGGCCAGTGTTGGTCAGGGTAGTACAACGTGGAGGCAGCTGTGTGCATGGCCAGTGTTGGTCGGGGTAGTACAATGTGGAGGCAGCTGTGGGCATGGCCAGTGTTGGTCGGGGTAGTACAAGGTGGAGGCAGCTGTGGGCATGGCCAGTGTTGGTCGGGGTAGTACAAAGTGGAGGCAGCTGTGGGCATGGCCAGTGTTGGTCGGGTTAGTACAACGTGGAGGCAACTGTGGGTATGGCCAGTGTTGGTCGGAGTAGTACAAGGTGGAGGCAGCTGTGGGTATGGCCAGTGATGGTCGGAGTAGTACAATGTGGAGGCAGCTGTGGGCATGGCAAGTGTTAGTCGGGGTAGTACAAGGTGGAGGCAGCTATGGGTAAGGCCAGTGTTGGTCGGGGTAGTACAAGGTGGAGGCAGCTGTGGGTATGGCCAGTGTTGGTCGGGGTAGTACAACGTGGAGGCAGCTGTGGGCATGGCCAGTGTTGGTCGGGGTAGTACAATGTGGAGGCAGCTGTGGGCATGGCCAGTGTTGGTCAGGGTAGTACAAAGTGGAGGCAGCTGTGGGCATGGCCAGTGTTGGTCGGGGTAGTACAAAGTGGAGGCAGCTGTGGGCATGGCCAGTGTTGGTCGGGTTAGTACAACGTGGAGGCAACTGTGGGTATGGCCAGTGTTGGTCGGAGTAGTACAAGGTGGAGGCAGCTGTGGGTATGGCCAGTGATGGTCAGAGTAGTACAAGGAGGAGACAACTGTGGGTCTGGCCAGTGTTGGTCAGGGTAGTACAACGTGGAGGCAGCTGTGGGCATGGCCAGTGTTGGTCGGGGTAGTACAAGGTGGAGGCAGCTGTGGGCATGGCCAGTGATGGTTGGAGTAGTACAAGGAGGAGGCAACTGTGGGTATGGCCAGTGATGTTCGGAGTAGTACAAGGAGGAGGCAACTGTGGGTCTGGCCAGTGTTGGTCAGGGTAGTACAACGTGGAGGCAACTGTGGGTATGGCCAGTGTTGGTCAGGGTAGTACAACGTGGAGGCAGCTGTGTGCATGGCCAGTGTTGGTCGGGGTAGTACAATGTGGAGGCAGCTGTGGGCATGGCCAGTGTTGGTCGGGGTAGTACAAGGTGGAGGCAGCTGTGGGCATGGCCAGTGTTGGTCAGGGTAGTACAATGTGGAGGCAGCTGTGGGCATGGTCAGGGTAGTACAAGGTGGAGTCAGCTGTGGGTAAGGCCAGTGTTGGTCGGGGTAGTACAAGGTGGAGGCAGCTGTGGGCATGGCCAGTGTTGGTCAGGGTAGTACAATGTGGAGGCAGCTGTGGGCATGGTCAGGGTAGTACAAGGTGGAGTCAGCTGTGGGTAAGGCCAGTGTTGGTCGGGGTAGTACAAAGTGGAGGCAGCTGTGGGCATGGCCAGTGTTGGTCGGGTTAGTACAACTTGGAGGCAACTGTGGGTATGGCCAGTGTTGGTCGGAGTAGTATAAGGTGGAGGCAACTGTGGGTATGGCCAGTGATGGTTGGAGTAGTACAAGGAGGAGGCAACTGTGGGTATGGCCAGTGATGTTTGGAGTAGTACAAGGAGGAGGCAACTGTGGGTCTGGCCAGTGTTGGTCAGGGTAGTACAACATGGAGGCAACTGTGGGTATGGCCAGTGTTGGTCAGGGTAGTACAACGTGGAGGCAGCTGTGTGCATGGCCAGTGTTGGTCGGGGTAGTACAATGTGGAGGCAGCTGTGGGCATGGCCAGTGTTGGTCGGGGTAGTACAAGGTGGAGGCAGCTGTGGGCATGGCCAGTGTTGGTCGGGGTAGTACAAAGTGGAGGCAGCTGTGGGCATGGCCAGTGTTGGTCGGGTTAGTACAACGTGGAGGCAACTGTGGGTATGGCCAGTGTTGGTCGGAGTAGTACAAGGTGGAGGCAGCTGTGGGTATGGCCAGTGATGGTCGGAGTAGTACAAGGAGGAGGCAGCTGTGGGTATGGCCAGTGATGGTCGGAGTAGTACAAGGAGGAGGCAACTGTGGGTATGGCCAGTGATGGTCGGAGTAGTACAAGGAGGAGGCAACTGTGGGTCTGGCCAGTGTTGGTCGGGGTAGCACAACGTGGAGGCAACTGTGGGTATGGCCAGTGTTGGTCAGGGTAGTACACGGTGGAGGCAGCTGTGGGCATGGCCAGTGTTGGTCAGGGTAATACAATGTGGAGGCAGCTATGGGCATGGCCAGTGTTGGTCAGGGTAGTACAAGGTGGAGGCAGCTGTGGGTAAGGCCAGTGTTTGTCGGGGTAGTACAAGGTGGAGGCAGCTGTGGGTATGGCCAGTGTTGGTCGGGGTAGTACAACGTGGAGGCAGCTGTGGGCATGGCCAGTGTTGGTCGGGGTAGTACAAAGTGGAGGCAGCTGTGGGCATGGCCAGTGTTGGTCGGGTTAGTACAACGTGGAGGCAACTGTGGGTATGGCCAGTGTTGATCGGAGTAGTACAAGGTGGAGGCAGCTGTGGGTATGGCCAGTGATTGTCGGAGTAGTACAAGGAGGAGGCAACTGTGGGTATGGCCAGTGATGTTCGTAGTAGTACAAGGAGGAGGCAACTGTGGGTCTGGCCAGTGTTGGTCAGGGTAGTACAACGTGGAGGCAACTGTGGGTATGGCCAGTGTTGGTCAGGGTAGTACAACGTGGAGGCAGCTGTGGGCATGGCCAGTGTTGGTCGGGGTAGTACAAGGTGGAAGCAGCTGTGGGCATGGCCAGTGTTGGTCAGGGTAGTACAAGGTGGAGGCAGCTGTGGGTATGGCCAGTGTTGGTCGGGGTAGTACAACATGGAGGCAGCTGTGGGCATGGCCAGTGTTGGTCGGGGTAGTACAAAGTGGAGGCAGCTGTGGGCATGGCCAGTGTTGGTCGGTTTTAGTACAACGTGGAGGCAACTGTGGGTATGGCCAGTGTTGGTCGGAGTAGTACAAGGTGGAGGCAGCTGTGGGTATGGCCAGTGATTGTCGGAGTAGTACAAGGAGGAGGCAACTGTGGGTCTGGCCAGTGTTGGTCAGGGTAGTACAACGTGGAGGCAACTGTGGGTATGGCCAGTGTTGGTCAGGGTAGTACAACGTGGAGGCAGCTGTGGGCATGGCCAGTGTTGGTCGGGGTAGTACGAGGTGGAAGCAGCTGTGGGCATGGCCAGTGTTGGTCAGGGTAGTACAACGTGGAGGCAGCTATGGGTCTGGCCAGTGTTGGTTGGGGTAGTACAACGTGGAGGCAGCTGTGCAGGAGAATAGATTTATGTAATACCCACAGAATGTAACATCAGCTATTAGTAAGATTCCTACGAGTTGCGTTTTTACTTTGCTCATCTCATTATAGATATCCTCCTGGTGAAGCTGCGGAAGGGGCAGGAGTTGCGGCTGAGAGCTTATGCCAAGAAAGGGTTCGGAAAGGAACATGCGAAGTGGAACCCCACAGCTGGAGTGGCATTTGAATATGATCCAGACAATGCACTAAGGCACACAGTGTACCCCAAGCCGGAGGAATGGTATGGTCCTGGCACTGGGTGTGGGTGATTGAGAGGATTGTCACATGAGAGGCATTCATGTCACCCCTGAGGGGGTAGAGCTGGGAGACCGTGTACAGTGACACTGAGGGGCAGATGTACTAAGCCTGGAGAAGTGATAAGTGGAAGGTGATAACGCACCAGCCAATCAGCTCCAATATGTAAATTGGCAATTAGGAGCGGATTGGCTGGTGCGTTTTCATCTTCCACCTATCACTGCCTTATCCCTTCTCCAGGCTCAGTACATCTGCCCCTGAGTAATTAAATGTGCTTGTTCTAGCGATTGCTGCTGCTGTTTGTTGTACGCAATGGGGATTATCTGCTAGCATGGGCAGAAGGTAACCTGAGCATAGGGTCGCCCCCTGCTGTCACATCATTTCCGTCTGATGGCGTACACCCGCTGTTACATCGGTGCCATCGCTGCAGATCGGGTCATGGCGCAGAGTCTGAGTGCCTCTGTAGACGCGCAGGCTGAGACGCTCTCCACTAGCAAGTAAGATCGCAGTTGCTAATTTATGCACGCCCAGACATCGCCGTCTGAACAGCCGTGACACGCCTGCGGTTACCGGACCACTCCCCCATTCCCACCCCAAAACGCTGACCGCCTGTCACTCACTCTGTGACTAATCCCTTGTTGCGACTGCAATAGTAATTCACTCGCTGCACGTGTGCGCTGCAGTACAGTAAGAAACCATCGACGGATGTGCGTACAATAGCCGCTTTGTGACCGCCTCTGAATTAGGTCTTAGATGTATATAGGAGTGGGAGACACCGCTGCCAGTTATTAGTGTGTGCCCTCCTGACCCTGCACATAAGGAGAGAATTATATGAAATAGAGCTCTGGAAGAGGAGACATTATATGTGTATGGTAGGGGGGGTTAGTAATTATAGACTCTGAACAGGGGATGAAGCAGCTGGTGAGGGGGAGGAGGCAGGACAAAAGGAATCTCCCCTTCTCCCACTGGACGACGTGTTGCCCACGCCAAGCGATGGTAGATTTGCATTGGGTCTCACAGACCACTCCCGGTGTCCGTCTGTTACTGACTTCACCCACTGCGCAGTAGATGGGTGTTTTGCCGCCACCACCAGTATCCTTCAGCATGGCACCTGGAACCGCATTTCTACTCTGGCTCCTTCCACCAGCACCTGACACCGTTTGCTGCTGTGTATGCATAGACACAATGCTGTCACACCTCGCTGACCTGGACCAGGCCCCGCAATGTAGCTGACAAGAGGGCGGAGCTTGGGGACGCTAGGCTCAGCCCAGAGCAGGCGGAGAACGGGACTGCGTGTGCCGCAAGATGCAGGCGGTCTTGAAGGCAAGATGCTTATTTCTCAAAGTCTTCAAAAACGAATAACCTTTTTCAAAGGGGATACAGCATACAGATGCAGCAGTTCCATACTTCTAGAGGTCACAGAAGGTATATATGGTCTGAGGCATGCAGGCTCTTTTTCTTACTCCAGCACACAATAACACAGCAGGTAGTTCAGTCGTGTTGTTCTTACCCACTCAAGCTAAGTGTATGTGTCTTGCATGTCCACCTTCCACATTGTCCCCTATGGACAGAGGGAAGTAGTCACAGTCCAGGTGGCGGCTCGTCTGGGGTAGGGAATAATTCCCTCCAAAACAATCTTCCAGGAGTCTGCTAAGGGACGCAGCCCACCATCTCTAGCCTGAATTCTAGCTCCAAGATGGGCAGCCAAGGTTTCCTGGCTACGGAGGCCATGTTTTTCTCTACCTACCATTGCTACTCTCAACCACCGGCTGTCCCTTTCATCGCCACACAGGCTAAGTGTATGTGTCTTCCAGGAGTCTGCTAAGGGACGCAGCCCACCATCTCTAGCCTGAATTCTAGCTCCAAGATGGGCAGCCAAGGTTTCCTGGCTACGGAGGCCATGTTTTTCTCTACCTACCATTGCTACTCTCAACCACCGGCTGTCCCTTTCATCGCCACTCAAGCTAAGTGTATGTGTCTTGCATGTCCACCTTCCACATTGTCCCCTATGGACAGAGGGAAGTAGTCACAGTCCAGGTGGCGGCTCGTCTGGGGTAGGGAATAATTCCCTCCAAAACAATCTTCCAGGAGTCTGCTAAGGGACGCAGCCCACCATCTCTAGCCTGAATTCTAGCTCCAAGATGGGCAGCCAAGGTTTCCTGGCTACGGAGGCCATGTTTTTCTCTACCTACCATTGCTACTCTCAACCACCGGCTGTCCCTTTCATCGCCACACAGGTAGCTGGCTTGCCCTGTACCCCCATTTGCAACACTCAGTCCTGCTGCTTTTCGGTGTTGGGGTGCCAGAAGTGCGTGGCTTTCCCTATACTTGTGTACGCTGATTAGTGGCACCCCCTCTGTGTGTGGCTTTCCCTGTACTAGTGTACGCTGATTAGTGGCACCCCCTCTGTGTGTGGCTTTCCCTGTACTAGCGTACGCTGATTAGTGGCACCCCCTCTGTGCGTGGCTTTCCCTATACTAGTGTGCACTGATTAGGAGCACCCCCTCTGTGCGTGGCTTTCCCTATACTAGTGTGCACTGATTAGGAGCACCCCCTCTGTGCGTGGCTTTCCCTATACTAGCGTGCACTGATTAGGAGCACCCCCTCTGTGCGTAGCTTTCCCTATACTAGCGTGCACTGATTAGGAGCACCCCCTCTGTGCATGGCTTTCCCTGTACTAGCGTACGCTGATTAGTGGCACCCCCACTGTGCGCGGCTTTCCCTATACTAGTGTACGCTGATTAGTGGCACCCCCTCTGTGCGTGGCTTTCCGTATACTAGCGTATACGCTGATTAGTGGCACCCCCTCTGTGTGTGGCTTTCCCTGTACTAGCGTACGCTGATTAGGGGCACTTACAGCTGGGTAGTACCGTCCTACATACGAGAAGTGGGAAGATGTGTAACTGTTGTGTCTCTACATCCAGGCCAAAGAGTGAATATTCTGAAATTGATGAAGATGAGGTGGAGGCTCCTTATGATCCCAATGGCAAACCAGAGAGGTAAATCTGCTGAATGCTTACACTCCTTATATTCCCAGCCTCCTGTCCCATGCTCCACCCCTGCCGCCTCCTGTCCCATGCTCCACCCCTGCCGCCTCCTGTCCCATGCTCCACCCCTGCCGCCTCCTGTCCCATGCTCCACCCCTGCCGCCTCCTGTCCCATGCTCCACCCCTGCCGCCTCCTGTCCCATGCTCCACCCCTGCCGCCTCCTGTCCCATGCTCCACCCCTGCCGCCTCCTGTCCCATGCTCCACCCTGCCGCCTCCTGTCCCATGCTCCACCCCTGCCGCCTCCTGTCCCATGCTCCACCCCTGCCGCCTCCTGTCCCATGCTCCACCCCTGCCTCCTCCTGTCCCATGCTCCACCCCTGCCTCCTCCTGTCCCATGCTCCACCCCTGCCGCCTCCTGTCCCATGCTCCACCCCTGCCGCCTCCTGTCCCATGCTCCACCCCTGCCGCCTCCTGTCCCATGCTCCACCCCTGCCGCCTCCTGTCCCATGCTCCACCCCTGCCGCCTCCTGTCCCATGCTCCACCCCTGCCGCCTCCTGTCCCATGCTCCACCCCTGTCGCCTCCTGTCCCATGCTCCACCCCTGTCGCCTCCTGTCCCATGCTCCACCCCTGCCGCCTCCTGTCCCATGCTCCACCCCTGCCGCCTCCTGGGTTCTCCTACTCGCTCAATACTTCTTCACCCTCCTGCTCATTGCTGCCATTACTAGGCCCTCAGTCACCATAGATCCAGCTCTTTGCCATCATACCTTGTCACCTCCAGTCCACACTCCTCCCCCCCCCCCCCTTCTCCATATTGCCCCAGCACTTCCTTCCCTTACTCCTGCTCCCATCATGACTACCTCAGCATCCTGCTCTCGCATGTTACCGCCCCTTCATGTGCTAACTCCACCCCCTCCTGGGACCCAGCTACCTACCTCAGTATCCTGCTCTCGCATGTCACCCCCCACCCCCTGTGAAATGGAATAATGAAATACTAGGAGTTTCTGCAGCAGAGTACACTGTGTTTTACAGGGAATACATTGGGGTGTAGTGATGGATCTTGATCCAGAGGCACCAACATGCTAAAGCTTTACACTGTCCCAGATTGCATTGCGGGGCCTCCTCTATAACCCCGCCTCCAGGCACTGTGAGCTCAGTTTTAGAGTTGGTGCCTGCATAAGCAGGCCACTTAACAGGGGGGCTGTGCTGGGCAGCCCTGAAAACGCTTTTTAGAGGACTTCAAGGGCTGCTGCACTTCATATGTAAATGTGACATACTGTGCTGCGGCTCCATCACCTCCCCAGCGGCGTCGCATACTACCGCTGGCTCTGGTCCCGGTTACTTGCGGCGGAGGCACTCCGGTTCCTAGGCACACCACCGCAGACGCTCTTCTGGTTCGCGTGGCTGCTACATGGGAGGAGGTAAGAGGGTCCCCCAGGCGGGACCCGCCATTAAATTGCATTCCGGTCGCTGTTTAAGGAGACGAACTGCGACGCTGGCGTAGACACTGTGACAAAGCAGGGACCCCACTATATCCACCAGGGCATGGGAGCACAGGTCGGATAGTAAAATATCCACTTTAATAAGGCTCCATTGTACCTGGTGGTGAGGACCAGCAGAGGGGAAAAGGCACTTTACTTGTAGCCCCTCCCCCAGCTCCGGGCGCCATCTGCTGCTGGTGTTCCTGCCCTGGAGCTGCCACACACTCTCTGTCACTCCCTGACTGAGACGCTGGGCACCATTTTCTAAAATAGATGCGACTGGTCTCCGGCACTGCAGGGCAAGCTCTCCTCTGTAAATCCGCCTGTACATCAGCGCCGTGGTTTTACAAACACTGAAGTATTCTACATGTCGATAATAAGACAGCGTTAGTTAAGAACAAGTGTACCTGTGCCAGAGTATATTGTACGAGTATTCTGATATATACATCCGGTCTCAGACCGCGCATTGATGTGTGTGTTCATATAATAATCCAATGCCATTTTATGGTCATGAAAATATCTGCATTGCAAACATGACTGTGTGTGCCTGTATCTGCTATGTGATTTCACTGCAGTGTATTCCAGATATATCTATTACTGTATACTGTACCCTGTGGACTAGGTGCGTCTGGGTCAATATATAGTGCGTCACAGTATTTACCTATTACGTGTATTCTACTGTGTACTCAGTCACATAATACCTGATTTATTCGTAGGTGTTGTGTACTGGGTACTTAATCACATGCCAACGGATTTATTCGCAGGTATTGTACTCTGTCTGGCTTCATCGTACTAAACCGCTCTCTGTTGCATTTGTGTATCTGGGGACGCTTCTGTATCCTGCAGAGCATGCGCAATGTATCTATCTAAGGGGGAAGTTCTGCGTGATGGTCTGTGTACTATGACTCCTACATCTCCCAGTCAGTCCGCAGATCCTGTAACCAATCAGGAGCCAACCTGAGCTGCGTTCTCAATCCTACTGGGTTATCTAGTTGAACGCTTTATGCTCCCTATGGGACCACCTGTCACATTACAGTCACGGATGTCCCCAAGGTTACCTTGCTTTGGGCGGGAAAATTTTGCCTCACAGGTTGTAGGGTATGACTCATTCCCTGGTTAGGAAAAACCCTAATCCAGGTCACTCTCGTGTCTCTGGGTCATCTGAGCGGGCTGCTTCTTCCTCCCTATCCAATAATCTCTCGGATATTTTATCTGAAGAGTGGGGGATCATGCTGTCCTGTCAGTCCCTATATTAGGTGTTCCTGAGAAGGGTTTTCCATTGCTAAATGATACCACTGCCCTTGTGGTTACTGGGAAACACATCCTACAAATCACTGATGATGAGGATTCCCCTACTGTGGTAAAGCACACTGATATGTTCACACGTCAGAGGGTAAATAAAACTGTTACCACAATCTGACCACAATCACTGTACATCAGACAAGAGCCCTGGCCTAATCCAGGGAAGACATTCCCCCTATCTACAACAGGCATTAGCTCAATATCCTCCCCCTGCAGAGTTATATAACAAGTAGGTAATTCACTACTAGTGAACTCATGTGTCACCCATCGGGTGTCGTCCACTCTGCCTCTCACCACTGTCCCCTCACTGTAGGAACCGACGGATACAGTAAGCAGGTGGAGGGATGCCTGAAGTCTATTACTCTGTTACGGGTGTTGCACATAGACCACGATTGCGTCCTCTTGGGGCTGCAAAATAGATTGATGACTGGATCAAGCATTAGTGGAAGAGCTGCCCGAGGATATATCTGACAATGTCAGACATTCCCTATCTCACACTACCACCACCACCTTTTTCTACACAGGAGGCGACCCCTGAGGCGGGTGTGTTGGCTGCCAAGGCGTTGAATACGTCTGTCCTGGCTCGCCGTATTCGGTGGTTGAGGTCGTTGATGGTGGAACTGGACTCCAAAAGTCCTTGGAGGTATTCCCCTTTTACTGGGTACATCTTATTTGGGGAAGACCTTATTAAAAATGGGGTCTGAATCGGTGGCTACTATGACTGCCTTTCTCCCAAATGCTACTCCTTCTGCACAGAAGGCAAAAGGTAACACTTTTCTCTGCTTTCGGCCTTAAAGGAAAGCGAAAGTCTGGTATACCCGAGATTGTCTTGTGCTCCCAACAACCACTAAGCCCAAGACCTAATGTTTCCTGGGCTGCTCGTCAGCCTGCTTCTCATGACAAGCCTGCTGCATGACGGGACCAGCCTCCCCCTGGGGGGATCCCAGGGCGGGCGGCCGACTTCTACGATTCATCCAGGTCTGGTTAATGACCACTTCAGACGCATGGGTGCGAGAAGTTGTTTGTCACAGGTGTGCAGTCTTTTCCCAGAGACGACCCCTTGCCAGTCCTGCACATCGATTATCCCTTCGGATCCGTTAAAAGCGCAAGCTCTACTGATAGTTGTGCGTGCCCTCCTGGATACAGGAGTGGTAATGCCGGTACCTCTGTCCCATAGAGGCAGAGCATACTACTCGACCCTGTTTCTAGTCCTGAAACTTGATTGGTCTTTCCAACTTATTCTCAACCTCAAATCACTGAACAAGTTTTTGAGTGTGTCCAAGTTCCGTATGGAAACACTGCGCTCAATTGTACTGGCAATGAACCCGGAGACTATATGGTATCCCTGGTTATACAAGATGCTTACCTGCATATGCCCATTGCCATATCGCATCAGCAATGTCTGCGGTTTGCTATTGGCAACCTTCACTATCAATTCCAGGCTCTGCCGTTTGGACTGGCCACGGCCCCTCGGGCCTTCACCAAGGTTATGGCTGTGATGACGGCTCATCTCCGTCGCCAGGGAGTCGGGTTCCTGCTGTATCTGGACGATTTGCTGATTCTGGCAAACTCCCACGATGTCCTCCTCAGTCATCTACGACTGACTGTAAACTTCCTACAAGCCCACGGGTGGCTCATCAACTGGAAGAAGTCCTACCTGGTCCCTGCTCGGAGCATGGTGCACTACCGGACATATACAGTCAATGGCTGTTTCTGTCTCCAGAGAAGTCAGTGAAACTTCAGGACAGGATTAGATGCTTCCATTCTCGCCTAGGAGTGTCTGTACACGGTGATGCAAGTACTAGGCCTCATGGTGTCGGCTTTTGACATGGTAGGGTACGCTCAATTCCATTCCTGCCCTCTACAGAGGTTAATCCTTTCCAAGTGGGATGGCCTGCCTCGTTGGATCAGGTCTCACATGATCTCCTTGACTCCGAAGGTTCGCCTGTCGCTGACCTGGTGGCTACAGGAACAGCAGTTGTCTCTCGCCCTGCCTCTGGTACAGAACAGGCCTGTTCAAGTACGGTCAGACCACACCATCAGGGCAACACTCAGCCGCATGGCAATGATGGAAGAGTCAAAAAATCCTTTGTTGGGCGGAACGCCTTCTGCCGGCAATATCGGCAGTGTTCATTCCGGGAGTCCTCAACTGGGAAGGTTATTTCCTCAGTCTTCAGGACGTGCACGCCGGAGAGTGGAGTCTTCATCAGAAACTCCTAGTGAACAAGTGGGGCCTACCAGATGTAGACCTGATGGCGTCTCAACACTATCACAAAGTTCCGGTCTTCGGATCAAGAACCAGGGATCCTCAAGCAGAGTTTGTGGATGCTATGGCAATTCCATGGAACTTTCGGCTGCCCTACGTGTTCCCTCCAGTGTCACTCCTGCCCAGGGTACTACGGAAGTTCAAACAAGAAGGAGGAATACTGCTTCTAGTCGCTCCAGCATGGCCCAGACGGTATTTGTTCTCAGACCTGCAGGGTCTATTGATAGAGCGTCCTCTACTTCCGCAACGCCCAGACCTCCTCGTTCAGGGCCCTTGTGTCTATCCAGACCTGGCTTTGACGGCTTGAAACTTTACTCCTGAGGGCCAAAGGATTCTCCGAGGTGGTCATCCAAACTATGCTGAAGGCCTGCAAAACGGCATCTGCGTGGATTTATTATAGGGTCTAGAATTCTTACTTCACCTGGTGTGCTGCTAAGAATTACGATGATTACAAATTCAGTACTTCCAGACTTCTGGCTTTTTTGCAACAAGGCCTGGATTTAGTACTTCGTCTGGCCTCCCTCAAGGTTCACATATCTGCCTTGCCGGTGTGGTTTCAGAGAAAAATTGCATCTATACCTGACGTTCATACATTCACTCAGGACGTACTAAGGATTAAACTTCCCTATGTCCCTCCTTTAGCTCCATGGGATTTGTCTGTTGTCCTGAATGCCCAGCAAGAGTCTCCATTTGAACCTCTTGAGTCAGTGGACCTTAAATGGCTCACAGCCAAAGTCCTGCTTCTGCTGGCTATTGCCTCTGCTAGACGGGTGTCAGACTTTGTCGCTTTGTCCTGTCGTCCACCCTTTTTGATATTTCATCATGACCAAGCAGATCTTAGAACTCGCCCTGATTATTTACCTAAGGTGGTGTCATCTTTTCACCCTAATCAAGAGATTGTGGTTCCAGCCTTCATCTCTTCTGAATTGTCCTCCAAAGAACGGTCTTTGGATGTGGTACGGGCTCTCCGTATATATGTGGAGAGGACTGCCTCTATCAGGAGGTCAGATACCCTCTTTGTACTGTTTGGTTTCCACAAACGTGGCTGGCCTGCGAATAAGCAAACCCTGACCAGATGGATTAGAATGGTGATTGCACAAGCTTATGCGCAGGCTGGACTCCCAGCTCCTGCTGCTATTAAAGCCCATTCTACTCAGTCTGTTGGACTCTCCTGGGCAGCCCGTCGTGGCGCATCCTCAGAACAATTGTGCAAGGCGGCTACATGGTCTTCAGTGAACACGTTTATTAGCTTCTATGTCTTTGATACTTCCGCCTCCCAGGATGCTTCCTTTGAGACGCCGGGTTCTCATACCCGCTAAAGGTGCACCCCCTCCCTTGAGGAACTGCTTTAGGACATCCCCGATGTATTCCCCTATCCGTTTGATAGACAGTGTCTAGTTAGACAGTCAATAGATAGACACCATATATTAGACGGTCAAAAGGTCGACCGGTCAAAAGGTAGACATGAAAATGGTCGACATAAAAAAGATAGACAAATGTTGTTGTTTTTTTAATGTAACATGTTTTTGGATTATTTCATACTTTCTCTATCCATGTCGGCATAGAGTTGGTTATACACCTTGTGGCGAGCCACCGTGCCCGAAGCGTGGCGAGCGAAGCCTTTCTACAATTGGGGGTCCCAGATGACAAAACTATCCACACAAACCACAAAAATGCAAAAAACATGGTGTCTACCTTTTTCATGTCGACCTTTTGACCCTGTCGACCTAATGTCTGTCTAACATATGGTGTCTATCTATTGACTGTCTAACTAGACACTATCTATCTTTCATACCGGAACCATGTATTCCCTGTGGAACACAGTGTACCCCGCTGCAGAAAAGGAGATTTCTGGTAGACTTACCATGGTTAAATCTCTTTCTGCGAGGTACACTGGGTTCCACAGGGCGCCCACCCTGACGCACTTAGCTTCTTTGGGTTTGTATGGCATTAGCCGCTGGTCCCGTCTCCTGACGGGAGAATGTGGTTCTACGTGACTAACATCTACCGTCTTTTACCTGCTCTGGCATTGGACTGGTTAACAAAACTGAGCTCACAGTGCCTGGAGGCGGGGTTATAAAGGAGGCCCCGCAATGTATTCTGGGACAGTCTAAAGCTTTAGCCTGTTGGTGCCTCTGGATCAAGATCTATCTCTACACCCCGATGTATTCCCTGTGGAACACAGTGTACCTCGCAGAAAGAGATTTAACCATGGTAAGTCTACTATAAATCTCCTTTTTTCTGAAGGTAAAATGTGTACAATGTGTTCAGACCTGAGACAGTAAATGGGGTACATATGTAGCGATGTGTGCTTAAATTCTGTGGGTATAGCCCATAGCGATAGGCGGCCCCGTCCGTCGCTATCGCTGACTCTAGATTGGCCTGCATGCCACGTCACCCCTCACTTCATCCCAGGAGCCTGTGTCAGCGGGTGACAGCGTCTGGTTCCGGGGATGCAGTCAGGACGGCTTGTGTACCTATGTGATATGTTCCTCTCTGTCTCCCCAACAAGGTTCTACTACAACGTGGAGTCGTGCGGCTCTCTCCGGCCGGAGACGATTGTCCTTTCCGCTCTGTCTGGTCTGAAGAAGAAACTCAGTGACCTGCAGACCCAGCTAAGCCATGAGATACAGAGTGACGTACTCACTATTAACTGACCCCTCCTCTTTCCTTAGATGCCCCTCACTTGCCCTGGCTGGTACTAGTGCGCCCCATTTTTTTTTTTGTAATAAAAGGTTTCTCCTGTATGTTGTGTCTTTGTGTCTGTCCAATGTAAGGCAAAGAACACACACACACACTGCAACACAAATTGCTTCTTTTATAGTGCAAAACTGGCTTTATACAGAAATGTGCTCTCCGCATTCAGTCCAGATGGAGCGGTTGCCCAAAGAAAGAGGGTCTTGTGGTCATTGCGAGGCTGATGTGGGTAGTTTCCGGGTAAACATCCGTCTGGTAATCGGTTCTGAATCTCTGCCGCTGTGCGGTCCTGTAATACAAAGTGTTATTGTTAGGTGGGAACTGTTCCCCCTGCACGTCATACATTCTCAAAGTCTGTCCTCAGGACATAAAATGTTCATGGTTTCCAGGTCTAATCATCTCCACCTGTGCTCCTGCTGGGTGACCTGGGATATGTGTCAGTGAGTAATGAGTACACCTGTGCTCCTGCTGGGTGACCTGGGATATGTGTCAGTGAGTAATGAGTACACCTGTGCTCCTGCTGGGTGACCTGGGATGTGTGTCAGTGAGTAATGAGTACACCTGTGCTCCTGCTGGGTGACCTGGGATGTGTGTCAGTTAGTAATGAGTACACCTGTGCTCCTGCTGGATGACCAGGGTAATGTGTCAATGAGTAATGAGTACACCTGTGCTCCTGCTGGATGACCAGGGTAATGTGTCAATGAGTAATGAGTACACCTGTGCTTCTGCTGGGTGACCTGGGAAATGTCAGTGAGTAATGAGTGCACCTGTGCTCCTGCTGGATGACCAGGGTAATGTGTCAATGAGTAATGAGTACACCTGTGCTCCTGCTGGGTGATCTTGGAAATGTCAGTGAGTAATGAGTACACCTGTGCTCCTGCTGGGTGACCTGGGATGTATGTCAGTGAGTAATGAGTACACCTGTGCTCCTGCTGGGTGACCAGGGTAATGTGTCAATGAGTAATGAGTACACCTGTGCTTCTGCTGGATGACCTGGGAAATGTGTCAGTGAGTAATGAGTACACCTGTGCTCCTGCTAAGTTTCCCCTCACCACGGGGGGCATCTCCCCGGGCACAGCAGGAAAGAGGGTATGTGATGTGAGTCATTTATGTGATGAAGGACTCTGGGTGGCACTTACGACTGGAAGACCCTGTGCTGCTCTGGCCACTGGTGATGTGATGCCAGTATGCACTGCGGGGAAGCATTGAGGTGCTGGCACCAGGTACGTTCTCTGCATCCTTGTTCAGGCGCTGGAATAGAGATGTAACATTTATTATGGGGCGGTGAGGCGGGTCATGTCACAGCTGTATGGGGGTGGTGAGGTGGATCACGTCAGGCAGAGCTGTATGGCGGCGGTGCGGTGGGTCACGTCAGGCAGAGCTGTACGGGGGTGGTGAGGTGGATCACGTCACACAGCTGTAGGGGGGCGGTGATGTGGGTCACGTCATACAGCTGTACAGGGGCGGTGAGACGGGTCACGTCAGACACGGCTGTATGGGGGCGATGTGATAGGTCACAGTGGATGGGAGGTGGGTGACCATGTCAGGCAATGTCTCTCACCCGGGAACTGTTGCCCATCTGGAGGAGTAGACTCTTGTGCTGCTCGGCCAGGGATTGGACGGCCCTGTGTACCCGTTGGTAGATCTGTTGCCCCTCATGTGTCTGGAAGGTGTACAGTCCTTCGGTGATACCACACACCCTACAATCCAATAGATGTCTGTAATGTGACAAGAGCTCTCCCTAGACAGCATCCATTATAAGAGGAGCAGTTTCAATCATTTATCAATAACGACAGATCAGTCTTACCATACATGCGCTGCAGTGCTCAGCACCCTTTCCCATACAGGACTGCATAACCTGTCATGAAGCTGGCCAGGAGTTCCTATTGTACTGCCTTGTAATGTGTAAAAGCCCATACACCCTTGCAGATAAAATGAACGTCGTCGCACACTTTCCGAGAAAGTGAGCATGCCGCCAGCGATGATCGATGTGCGTCAGCGCAGGCGGCCAGCGACCCTCTGTGTCAGTGGAGCATGCATGCTCAATCAGGACTTTCATCCCGGTGGTGCCTGCACGGCTCGGCCGCGGCGTGACATTTCTGAATGGTATGAACGGTCCTATCGCTCAGTGGGTACAACCGCCCGGCTCGGGAGGGGAAACTCATAGAGCAACATTGTCTAGTGCAGGCATTCCCAACCACGGTCCTCAAGGCACACCAACAGTGCAGGTTTTAGTGATATCCAGGCTTCAGCACAGGTGACTTAATTAGTAGCTCTGTTATTTTGATTTAACCATCTGTGCTGCAGCCTGGATATCACTAAAACCTGCACTGTTGGTGTGCCTTGAGGACCGTGGTTGGGAATGCCTGGTCTAGTGTGTATGCACCTTAACATGCACACAGCTCTGAGCTGTCATTATAAGTTTGGATACACCTCTCTGGGCCAGGTGATCACAGACTTGGCCAATAGTCACTGACTGTTACTGACTCTACCCACTGCACATTGAATTGGTAACTCACTACCACCACTATTATCCTACGATCGGCACTTGGAACCGCTTCTGCTGCGGCCACACCACCTGATTGGTGTCAACTGAATCCCACAGGTCAATTACTATGGACCAGGCTTTGCACAGTAGCAGGCCACGGGGGAATCATGGAGACACTGGGCTCAACCTGGAACAGCCGGAGAACGGGGCTGCGTTTGGCACAATCCTGTTGTCGCAGGATATAGATGCAGTTGCCTTGGAGGCAAGATGTTTATTGCTCAAATAGTCTTTAAAAAGACACTTCCTCTTGCATATATTGCTCGGGGGTATACAGCATACAGATGTTCACAGCAATTTTTCTTGATGTCACAGGAGATACATAAAACGGCACGCAGGCTTCCTTTTATCCTGACCCAACACACATTACCACAGGAGGTAGTCCCGTCCTGTGTTTTTTTTTACCCAATCAAGTTAAGTGCATGGGCCAAGCATGCAGACCTCTGACACTGGCCCTTGTATGCTATGCCGATGTTTTGGCAAGTGAGCGATTGTCAGACTGCGCACGTGCTGTGATCGCACTGCACATGTGTAAAGGTGCCTCTTAGGGTCCGCTCGCAGCGGGAATTGTGTTGCAGAGTGATTGACAGAGTCCGTTTGGGGTAATGGGGAGTGGCGGAGCGTAATGGCTGTTTTCTCTGCCTGGGTCCACAGGATTATCCACAGGATAACATTGGGATACTGTCGAGCGACAGCGAAAATTGCACCAACACGGTCACAAGCTTTCTGGCCTCCCAGGATGCATTGGGGCTCCCAGGATGCATTGGGGCCTCCCCTACATAGTCCCGCCCACTGACTCAGTCAGATCAGTTTTTTGCTTGGTGCGGCAGGAAGCCGCATGGTCACAGGGCTGCTGTGAGAGCAGCCTCAAGCTTTTATTATTTTATTTTTATAGACTTACTATATTGTTTTTTTAGAGCGACTTCTATTAACAGCGTCTTAAACGCATACTAGAAAGAGTCGCTCCAACAACTCCCCACCGGGTCGCAACTACGCTTACCTTCGGGTATCAGTGCTGTCTTGACGGGCGTCTGTGTCAGATGTTCTAGCAGGTCCAGCAGACGTAACCAGGCTGTGGCCGGAGCATGGGGAGACGGTGAGTCTATGGACTTCCTCTTACTAGAGGGGTCAGGACACAGCTACACTGATTTGGTGGAGACTACAAACAGTGTGTTGATGCGCCGAACATCTCGAGTGTGACAGCGCTACGCTCCGGGGATCTTAGGCGCCAGGACTAGGTAGAGGCCGCAATCCTGGGAGTTTAAGTCAATGGGGATTCAGACGCTCTCCTGGCCGCCCCTCCTCAGAGTTCAAGGCCAGTTCCCGCGTGTCTCTCGTTTCATGAACTAAATTACCTCACTTCCGGCTCAGACGCTACCACGAGGATACTCGGTCGCAGCTTAGACGCTGCGGTTGTGTACACTGGATATAAACCCGCCAGACCGAGCCACAGGCCTTAGCGTCTGCATACACATGGAAGTCGCTCAGCGTCCGTGATCAGTTATCAAGAGCGGCAGTGTACACCAGTAGCGTCTGAATCCACTCAGTTTCTTACGAGCGTATTTGCTTGGATATGGAAGTGTGGTGAGTCTCCCTGTATCCCGCTCTACGGAGGCAGGATATACAGTACTAAAAATTCTCTCTACTTCTTAGTATGCATTGTTAATTTTTAGTACCTATTGCATATGAGACCTGTATATTACTGTGTTTTCTGCATGTTATGTTGAAAAAAGAACCAGTTTAAAACAGAAGTGCAATTTTCCTACTTATGATAAGTTGTTATGGAGGTTGTATTCTCATATGACAATGTCTAATGCTTTAACATGTGACTGACTGCTAGTATGTGTGCTGACTTTTCTGTGTAATGTCAGTCCTGTTCTGACCCTCAAATCAGGTGCACTGTGGTCAGATTGATCTCACCTCTATATATTGACATGTAGGGTGTTTTTCTGTCACAAATTGTGTAGTCACTAACAGGTTAATACCATGTCTATGAGCGGCAAAAGTGATGAGAATTTATCAAGCACTCCTACAGCCCGAACATGCTTATCTTGTAAGTCAGGGGTAATTGATATGAATCAATTGGTCACTTATGAGGGTTTGTGTGCAAACTGTTTCGCTTTTCAGCGAAGTAAAAAACAGGAGTTCGTTCAACCACCAACAGAGCCACCATGGAATATGTTCGCAAAGACTCTGTCTTCAATAGCGGACAGGTTAGCTCCGGTAGCACCACCTCAAGGGTTAGGTTACACTATGAACCCATACATGCAGCTCCCTTCCTATGGTTTGGTTCCAGTAGCCTCTACAAGCAACCAAGGGGCAGGTAAGACTAAGACAGATACGTCTGTGTGGCAGACTACACAAGATGATACATCCGATGATGATGATGATGAGACAATAGATTCAACTCCGTATGATGATCAGTCGCAGAGCTTTAGTTCAGAAGATATAGCTGAACTTATTAATGCTGTAAAGGCTGTTCTCTAGTTGGAAGAGCCAGCCAAGACAGTGTTAAAATCTAAAGCACCTGTATTTAAACGAACAAAATCAGTGAAAGCTGAATTCCCAGCGTCAGATGAGCTGACGGAAATGATGGATGAGTCTTGGGCAGCGCCCAGTAAAAAGTATAAGATTCCTAAGAGATGGGATTCTTATTATCCATTTCCTGCCGTGGATTGTTCGAAAAGAGAAGTTCCTCCAAAAGTAGATGCACATGTTCTGCGACTTGTGCATAAATCTGCTTTACCACTGTAATCTACCTCATTGAATGATGTCACAGACAGAAGGGTAGAGAGCCTGTTGAAAAATATTTTTTCTCTAGTAGGAGCAGTGGTAAGACCTGCTATGGCTTCGGCCTGGGTAGCAAAGGCAATGGGCGAATGGATAGAGGAACTAGAGAATGACATCCCTTCTCCTACTAGGGAGCAAGAGGATCGTTTTTGCCGTTTAAGACAATCTGCCCAGTATTTGGAAGAAGCAGCAATTGATGTAGGTACAGTTGCTTCTAAAGCTTCAGCCTTGACAGTAGTCGCTAGCAGAGCAGTTTGGCTACGGACCTGGAAGGCAGATGCGGAGTCCAAGAAAGAATTGGAAGCATTGCCTTTTGTCGGTAATATATTATTTGGAAAACCTTTATCGGATATCCTAGAATCAGAGGCTGAATCGAAAAAGGTCAGATTTCCGGCTGCGTATAACCCAAGGGTTTAAAATTTCGCTCATTTCGCTGGCAAAGCAAAAGCTAAAGAGGAGCCTAAGCAACCCCAGTTTAAATCCAGGGGTAGGAAGCAGTGGGCTAGCAAAAAGCCAGCTTCCAAACCTGAACAGAAACCGTCAGCCTGAAGAGACGGGCCTCCGCCTGGAGGATTCCAGGGTTGGGGGCAGACTCCTTCTTTTTGGCACACATATGGCAACAGTCAACAGCAGATGCTTGGGTGCAGAAGGTAGTATCTCAGGGGTATGGTTCCCCATTCAGGAGGCAGCCTCCTCAAAGATTTTTTTGCACCAGCCCGTCTCGTAAAGAGTCGAAGGCCAATGCCCTGCACGAAGCAGTCCAAAAATTACTGCAGTCAGGTGTGATTGTCCCAGTACCTCCATCACAAAGGGGACAGGGGTTTTACTCCAATCTATTTCTAATCCAGAAACCAAATGGGTCATACCGACCAATTCTAAATCTGAAAATGTTGAACAAATACATATGGATCCCGAAGTTCCACATGGAGACGTTACGCTCCATAATGTTGGCTATGGAACCGGGAGATTACATGGTATCTCTGGATGTACGGGATGCTTACCTACATGTGCCTATAGCACTATCACATCAGTGTTACCTCAGGTTTGCCATCCTCCAGGAACATTTCCAGTTCCAAGCTCTGCCGTTCGGGCTAGCTACAGCACCCAGGGTGTTTACCAAGATCATGGTGGTTATGGCAGCTTGTCTGCGCAAACAATGGATAAGAATATTCCCATAACTAGACGACCTGTTAATCTTAGCACAGTCGTAAGATTTACTGTTGAGTCATCTTCAACAGACGATAGTTTGTTTACAGAGACACGGGTGGCTCAAAAATTGGGAAAAGTCCTCCCTGAATCCGTCACAGCGGATGGTTCACTTGGGGGCCATATTGGATTCAGACCTACAGAAAGTTCTCTTACCAGAGAAAAAGATAGTCAAGGTGCAGGTCATGGCTCAGGAAGCGTTGCAAGCCCAGACAATGTCAGTCCATGCAGCAATGCGACTGTTGGTATCAACCTTCGACATGGTGGAATATGCGCAATTCCACTCCAGACCGTTGCAGCACCTTATTCTGACCAAATGGAATGGAAATCATCAGACGATAAAGAAGCAGATGATAAAGATTCCAGTAAATGTAAAAAGGTCTCTAGCGTGGTGGCTACAGACAGACCATTTAAACAATGGGAGACCCTTTTGGATAAAAGAGTGGCAAGTCCTGACAACAGATGCCAGCCTGCAAGGCTGGGGGGCGGTACTCGGAAGCCTATGGTTCCAGGGAAAATGGACCGCAAGGGAAAGTCGCCTGCCGATAAATCTGTTGGAGATAAGGGCCGTTTACTTGGCTCTAGTTCAGGCAAAGGACAATCTACAAGGAAGACCAGTCCAGATCCGCTCAGACAATGCGACGGCAGTAGCATACCTCAATCATCAAGGAGGAACTCACAGCAAGAGTCTGATGGAGGAAGTAACTCCCATTCTAAGATGGGCAGAACTCCATCTCCCGGCATTGTCAGCAGTATTTGTCCTGGATGTACTAAATTGGGAAGCAGATTTTCTCAGTCGGCACACCATTCAGGAAACCGAATGGGCACTACACCCAGAAGTGTTTCAGACACTGGTGAACAGATGGGGTCTACCGGAGATAGACCTTATGGCGTCTCGTCTAAACAACAAAGTTCCGAGGTAGGGATCAAGAACAAGGGACCCAGGAGCGGTCCTGGTAGACGCACTGTCAGTAGAATGGAGGTTTCAGCTGGCATATCTGTTCCCTCCAATATCTCTGTTACCCAGAGTAGTGAGAAAGATAAAACAGGCAAAAGGAGCAATCCTTCTAATAGCTCCAGCTTGGCCAAGAAGGCATTGGTACACAGATCTGTTGAGAATGTCCGTGGAAGCACCGATACTGCTCCCTCAACGTCCAGATCTGCTAATGCAGGGTCCTTGTTGTCACAGTCATCTGGATCGCCTGTCTTTGACGGCGTGGCTGTTGAAACCTCTATCTTAGAGGCTAAAGGTTTTTCGAAGCAAGTAATCCAAACTATGCTTAGAGCAAGAAAGCCTTCTTCGGCCCGTGTGTATCATAGCAAGCCTATATTCATTGGTGTAATGGAAAAAATTTAAATCCGAGATCTTTTAAAGTAGCTAGGATTTTGGATTTCCTTCAGGCAGGATTGGATAAAGGGTTGAAAGTTGCTTCCTTGAGGGTTCAAGTCTCAGCGTTAACTGTATGGTTTCAGCAGAAGATTTCTGATTTACAGGATGTGCGTACATTTTTTCAAGGAGTAGTACATATTCAACCTCCATTTGTTCCTCCTGCAGCTCCCTGGGATTTGAATTTAGTTCTTAAATTTCTCCAGGGTCCTTTGTTTGAACCACTTGAGAGAGCAGATCTTAAGTGGTTAACGATTAAAGTTCTTTTTTTTACTGGCAATGGCGTCAGCCAGAAGAGTGTCAGATTTAGGAGCATTATCATGTAAGTCTCCTTTCCTAAGTTTTTTTCCAGACAGAGCAGTTCTCAGAACAAGATCTAGCTATCTTCCAAAGGTGGTATCAGAGTTTCACCTGAATGAAGAGATTGTAGTCCCAGCTTTTCAGGTATCGGGACTATCTGTGGGAGAAGCGTCCGGGCTTTAAGAATCTACATAGATCGTACTAGTGCCATCAGGAAAACAGATTCTCTCTTCATCCTCTACGGATTCCATAGAAGAGGATGGCCTGCTAGTAAACGGACGCTGGCGAGATGGCTCCGAATGGTAATATCAGAAGCTTATTCTCATGCAGAGCTCCCTATTCCGGCTAATGTCTCTGCACACTCTACACGTAAGGTAGGTCCTTCTTGGGCAGCACAACAGGGTGCTTCAGCAGAACAGATATGTAGGGCAGCCACATGGTCTTCCATAAACACATTCATTAGACATTATGCCTTGGATACTTTTGCCTCTCATGACGCAGACTTCGGGCGAAAGGTCCTCCTGTGCAATCAGGAGCGTCCCCACCACTAAAATGGCTTTGGGAACTCCAATGTTATCCTGTGGATAATCCTGTGGACCCAGCCAGAGAAATATACGTTATGGTAAGAACTTACCGTTGATAACGTGATTTCTCTTATGTCCACAGGGATCCCACCCTGACGCATCTGATTTGAGGATCTAGACAATCACTAAAACCACTTCCATCTTGTATGGAAGGGTGTGCATGTGTGTTCTTATCGCCTGTACAGGTCTCTGCCTGATGTTATGCCTAAAATCGCTGTGGAAAGAACTGATCTGACTGAGTCAGTGGGCGGGACTATGTAGGGTAGGACCAGTGCATCCTGGGAGGCCAGAAAGCTTGTGACCGCGTTGGTGCCATTTTCGCTGTCGCTCGACAATATCCCAATGTTATCCTGTGGACATAAGAGAAATCACGTTATCAACGGTAAGTTCTTACCATAACGTATATTTCTCCTTCATCCACTAGGGGACACTGGAGCGCAGTTACAATAGGGAAATAGTAGGCAATAACTGGGAGCTGGCACTTTAAAACCCAAACACTGTGGCTAGCTCCTCCCCTACTATGTCCCCCCTCCAAGCCAGTCTTTGTTTTGTGCCCAGAGGGAGCTGGTCACACTTGAGTCTTCTCTGAAGGCAGCACAAAAACAGGGCCAGTTATGTGAGGATTGTGGGTCAGAACCATCTGTCCAGTCCTCATCAGAACCCCAGAGTACCCCTGCATGGACAGCACAGCTTACAGAGGTTATGTCCCTGCTGACTAGGGAACTGAAGGCTTCTCGGGAAGATAGAGAGGCGACCCGGTTCCGACAGCTTGTCCCGGTACCGGAGCCAGAACCAGCATGGGCTGTTTCCCTGGCAAAATCGGTGGAAGGGCTGTAATCCCTTCCCAAGCCTTTAGTCCTCCCCCACAGGCTTCTAAAAAGAGATTGCTAGCCTCTGTGTTGCAGGAATCTGACGATGATATGCCTCAGTTAGATGAGGCGGTGGTAGATTTGCAGGATACTGATGACGATCAGGTGTACGAGGACTCTGAACCAGTAGCTCAGGGTATACAGGCCCTTATTACTGCTATTCGCTCAGTATTACAGGTGGAGGAGACGGAGCCTTACGCCCTTCAAGGTTTGGCACCAACCAATGCTTGCCGGTGACTTTTCCAGTTTCGGAGGAGCTAGATGCACTCATCACGGCAGCCTGGAAACATCCAGACGCGAAGTTTCAGGTATCAAGAAAAATGTTGTCTTACTATCCTTTTCCCGCAGATAGCAGGACGCGTTATGAGACCTCTCCGATTGTGGATCCTTCGGTGTCTCATCTGTCCAAGAAGACGGTTCTGCCGGTTCCTGGAGCGACTTCGCTTAAGGAGGCGTCGGACAGGAAGTTGGAATCCACCTTAAAGACTATCTACTCGGCGACGGGGGTATTACATCGCCCGGCGCAGGTAGGTTGTTGGGTCAACAAGGCGATGGAAGCTTGGGCGGAGCAATTGTCCTCTGGAATTCGGGACGATTTGCCGGCGGATCAGCTGATACAGTTGGCAGAACACATCCGTGAATCAGCCCTTTATCTTTGCGAGGCTTCCAAGGACATCTGTATTCTCGGTGTTAGGATTTCCGCTTAAGCAATTTCGGCCTGCAGAGCTCTCTGGCTGCAGCAGTGGCAAGCGGATACAGAGTCCAAGCGGGCAGCAGAAGCGTTGCCCTTTACGGGAGAGGTCCTCTTTAGTAAGGGTCTGGATGCCTGGATTTCTCAGGCCACCGGAGGTAAGTCGACTTATCTTCCTTCTGCTGCTCCAGCCCCTCGCAGGCCCTATAGGGGTCCCTCCTTTCGATCCTTTCGTGCCCCTTCCATATTTCGAGGCCAGGGGAGGAGCTTCCACCTCCCGTGGCCATAGGGGCAGAGGCAGAGGTTCCACAGCCTCAACCCAGTCAGAGGTTAAGTCCTCCACCTCTACCACCGCATGATGGGCTCCCCTCCCACCTGGGAGACCACAGGGTGGGAGCTCGTCTGTGGGACTTCAGGGAGGTCTGGGTACAGTCCTGTCCAGATGCTTGGGTCAGGGATCTCATCATGTGCGGTTACAAGCTCGATTTTCAAACCCGAGCGCCCCAGCGTTTTTTTACCACGGGTTTACCAGTTTCCGACGACAGAAGAGTTGCCTTACAGGCAGCAGTCCGGAAGCTTCTACCGCAAAGGTACTGATCCCTGTTCCCGCTCATCATCGGAAACAGGGCTATTAATCAAGCCTGTTTCTCGTACCGAAGCCGGACGGCTCGGTCAGACCAATCCTGAACTTGAAGGATCTCAATCCGTATTTGAGGGTATTCAAGTTCAAGATGGAGTCGCTCCAGTCTGTTTTTGCGTGTTTGGAGCAAAACGAGTTTCTGGCATCCTTAGACATCAAGGATGCATACTTACATGTTCCCATTTGGCCTCCTCATCAGGCTTTTCTCCGGTTCGCGAATCAGGACGCTCATTTCCAGTTCCAGGCCCTTCCGTTCGGTCTCTCTTCTGCTCCCAGAGTGTTCACAAAGGTCATGGCGGTCATGATGGCCCTCCTTCAGAAGCAGGGTGTGACGACTGTTCCCTATCTGGACGATCTGCTCATAAAGGCGCGCTCGGCAGACCTGTTACTTCAGAATATCCGGATAACGCAGGACCTTCTGATTCGGCACGGGTGGATCCTGAACTTCCCGAAGTCTCACTTATGCCCCTCACAACGGTTACTGTTTTTGGGGATGATTCTCGACATGGTCCGTCAGAAGGTTTTCCTTCCTCAGGACAAGATCCTGTCTCTGCAGACGCTGGTAAGGTCGGTACTTCGACACCGTCGGGTGTCAGTGTATCTGTGCATTCGTCTTCTGGGAAAGATGGTAGCGGCGTTCGAAGCTCTTCCGTACGGTCGCTTCCACTCTCAACCGTTTCAGCTGTGTCTTCTACATCAGTGGTCAGGATCTCATCTGTTCCTTCATCAGCAGGTGACGCTATCTCCAAAGGCAAGGTCGTCGCTTCTCTGGAAGGAAGGCGGTTCGGAGTGTGGGATTGGACTCTCCTCACCACGGACGCAAGTCTGCGAGGCTGGGGGCAGTGACCCTCGAACATCGGTTTCAGGGGCGCTGGTCGATCCACGAATCCATTCTCCCCATAAACATTCTCGAATTACAGGCGGTATACAACGCCCTACGTCAGACACATCACCTGCTGCGCGGTCGAGCGGTCAGAGTTCAGTCCGACAACACCACGACAGTAGCGTACATCAACCGTCAGGGCAGCACTCGCAGCCGTGCGGCGATGAGGGAGGTCACCAACATCCTTCTTTGGGCGGAGGAGTATGCTCTGTCCTTCTCGGCAATATTCATTCCAGGAGTGGACAATTAGGAAGCCGATTACCTCAGCCGACAGGATATGCACCCGGGAGAATGGTCACTTCATCCCCAGGTGTTTTGGCAGTTGGTCCGCCACAGATCGACCTCATGGCGTCCCGCCTGAACCATCAGCTGCCTCTTTATTACTCTCGAACGAGGGACCCGGCGGCGGCGGGCGTGGATGCCCTCACGGCTCCTTGGAATTTCCAGTTCGTTTACCTCTTTCCTCCTTTCCCGCTGTTGCCTCGGGATCTGCAACGCATCAAAAGAGAAAACGCTCTGGTCCTCCTGGTGGCTCCAGATTGGCCACGCAGGGCTTGGTACTCCACCCTACACCTGTTGTCAGTGGCTCGAGCCTTGGCCCCTGCGGGACGATCTTCTACAACAGGGTCGTTTTCTTTATCCAGACTTACGCAGGCCTCGTTTGATGGCGTGGCTGTTGAGAAGGCCATCTTGAAACAGAAGGGGATTCCTCGTACAGTTATACCAACTATGCTTCGGGCTAGAAAGTCAGTCACAGTCTCACTACTACCGTATTTGGAAGGCCTATGTGGCCTGGTGTGAACGTCGAGAGTTTTCTCCTTCAGTTTTTCGCTTAGCCCGCCTTCTCAGTTTTTTGCAGGCAGGTTTCTCGACAAGCTTAAGACTGGGCTCACTAAAGGTGCAGGTCTCTGCTCTTTCGGTTTTCTTCCAGAAGAAGTTAGCCTTGCTGCCGGAAGTTCAGACTTTCTTTCAGGAGGTTCTACGAATACAGCCTCCCTTTCGCCCTCCGACAGCGCCATGGGACCTTAATCTGGTTCTCTCTTTTATGCAATCTTCGTTGTTTGAGCCTCTGGAGTCAGTGGAGATGACATATCTCACCTGGAAGGTGGTTCTTCTCCTAGCTCTCGCTTCGTCCAGACGGGTGTCGGAACTTGGGGCTCTCTCTTGTCGACCTCCTTACCTGGTGTTTCATGCTGATAGGGCCGAGCTCCGTACTCGCATGTCTTTTCTACCTAAGGTGGTGTCCGATTTTCACATCAATCAACCACTTGTGGTTCCGGCCCTCTCGGTGGAGTCTCCGGATTCAAGATCATTGGATGTTGTCAGGGCGCTCAATATCTATGTGGATAGGACTTCAGCTATTCGGAAGTCTGACTCCTTTTTTGTTCTATACGATGCTGCCCGCCGTGGTTGGCCGGCTTCTAAGCAGACCTTGTCTCGATGGATTCGGCTGACCATCAGACAAGCTTATTTGGCAGCTTCTCGGGAACCTCCGGCTTCAATTTCAGTGCACTCTACGCGCTCTGTGGGATCTTCGTGGGCGGCTGCCCGTGGGGTCTCTGACTACTTTATGTTGGGCGACTACTTGGTCGGGCCACATACGTTTGTCAAATTCTACAGATTTGACACTTTTGCGGCCTCTGCATCACAGTTTGGCCGAGAGGTTTTACAGGACTCTCAGCGCTCTCCCGCCCGTATTGGGAGCTCTGGGACGTCCCCATTGTAACTGCGCTCCAGTGTCCCCTAGTGGATGAAGGAGAAATCAGAATTTTGGTACTTACTGATAAATCCCTTTCTCCGATTCCACAGGGGACACTGGACGCCCATTCAGCGCTGTTCCTCCTTTTTCGCTTAACGGTTCGCAGATCACTATGTGACTGCTTGTTTGGTTCAGGTTAACCGTTTGTTAGGTTAGGTTCCACGTTGGTTTTTCGTGTTATCTTGGTTTACATGGCGGCGTTAACCTCCTCTACTTTAACGTTCGTTTATTCCAGCTCTCCTCGGGCACAGTTTTACGTAGACTGGCTTGGAGGGGGGACATAGTAGGGGAGGAGCTAGCCACAGTGTTTGAGTTTTAAAGTGCCAGCTCCCAGTTACTGCCTACTATTTCCCCATTGTAACTGCGCTCCAGTGTCCCCTGTGGAACTGGAGAAAGGGATTTATCGGTAAGTACCAAAATCCTGATTTCATGGCCTGTATATGCAGTCAGCTGCGATTATGTATGCAGAGAAACCTGGCGCCTGCATTGTTCTGCTGCGGCCAGTCTGCGTAGCCATAGACCAACTTGGGCAGTCGATGTTCCTAGCTCATTGCACTGAGTCTGCAAATTTATATGGAATTGAGAATGAGTTGTGATGGCGCCGATGGGAGTTTCATTTAATTCTGGGCAGCAGCTTCACTTTCTGATATCAGCTGCTCCATAGCCTAGAGAATCAAAATGGCAACTTCATAAGCATACAATCCTGAATCAGGCCTATTGTCGCTAACGGACAATGGGGAGGGGTCAGTCCTCTGTATCTGAGCCCACCTGCAGTTATTAACACCACCCAGGTGCCGGCACGTCTAGAGGGAGGGGTCACTCCTGTGTGTCTGAGCCCACCTGCAGTTATAATCATCGCTCAGGTGCCGGCACGTCTAGAGGAAAGGGTTACTCCTCTGTATCTGAGCACCTGCAGTTATAATCATCACCCAGGTGCCGGCACGTCTAGAGGGAGGGGTTACTCCTCTGTGTCTGAGCCCACCTGCAATTATAATCACCGTCCAGGTGCCTGCACGTCGATTTGGAGAGGTCACTCCTCTGTATCTAAGTCCACCTGCAGTTATAATCACCGCGCAGGTGGAGGCACATCTAGAGGGAGAGGTCACTCCTCTGTGTCTGAGCACCTGCAGTTATAATCATCGCTCAGGTGCCGGCACGTCTAGAGGGAGAGGTCACTCCTCTGTGTCTGAGCACCTGCAGTTATAATCATCGCTCAGGTGCCGGCACGTCTAGAGGGAGAGGTAACTCCTCTGTGTCTGAGCCCACCTGCAGTTATAATCATCGCTCAGGTGCCGGCACGTCTAGAGGGAGGGGTTACTCCTCTGTGTCTGAGCCCACCTGCAGTTATAATCATCGCTCAGGTGCCGGCACGTCTAGAGGGAGGGGTTACTCCTCTGTGTCTGAGCCCACCTGCAGTTATAATCACCGCACAGGTGACGACACATCTAGAGTGGGGTTAGTTCCAGGATTTGCTAAGGGACCCAGCTTCCTATCTCTACCTGAATCCGAACTCCAAAGATGGACAGCAAGGTCTCTAGGCAGAGTCTCCTGGCCATGGGAGGTGGGCAGGGGCATCCAGCAGCAAACATAGTGTTCCCGATTCCCCGTAGACCACCAGGGAGAAAGGTCAGCTCTTTTTACTATAAATGCATACAGGCACCTTTTACATATAAAATCACATATAATAGACACCCTGTGTCTGCTTTACACACCGCAGCTCAAGATCTGCTTTACTGACTAAATATAAAACCTGAAATACAGTGCAGTACCACTTGTCGCTTGCCCAAGCACAGTAGCAGGCGGAAGGCGGAGCTTGGAGACGCTGGGTGTACCCAAAACAGCCTGAAGAACGGAGCTATGTTTGGCATAACCCTGCAGGTCACAAGATGAAGCGGTCGTCTTGAGGCAGAAGATGTTTATTTGCTCAAATATTTCTAAAAAGATCTCAGCAATACAGCAGATGTTCACAGCAGAAAGTAGTTGGTATAATACACCTTTACACAGGGCAGCAGCCCTCCTTTTATCTTACTCCAATACACATACCACAGGGGATACGCCCACTCTGTTGTTCCCAACCAATCATTGTACAGTCATGGGCGGGGCATGCACAAGGAATCCTCACCTTCAACATTGTCCTCTATGGACAGTGGGGAGTGTTTGTTCCCTCCCTGGAGTCGCTCGGTCCCGCCTAAAGTACTTCCAGGAATCTGCTTAGGGACCCAGCTCACCATCTCCAGCCTGGATTTAAGCTCCAACGATGGGCAGCGTAGATCCCCGGTCAGGGTTTCCTGCCCACCGAGGGGGATCCCTATGGAGCTCCAGGGAAATATTTAGCTTGGGTTAAAGCTGAGCTGCTCCTGTCTCTCTCTATGCTACTTTCATATGGGAGGCCAGAGCGGAAGGCATTCTGCTTTTGGGGAAAAGGACTTGGGGAAACCAACACCCTGTGCAGTCCTGGATTCCCCCCTCCTGGGACACACAACCAAGTAAGTGCATTTCACTTTAAATACACTTTATATTTCTGTACATATACTCTGAGCCTGCTCTGAGCCTCCATAGCGTTGAGGTGAGCGCCCAGACCTCAGTGCTGTACAGCCTCCTACATACCCCTCGCCGCATAGGGAACTGGCTAGCCCGGTCACCACTATGTGCGGCGCACTCCGGCTGCAGCGCAGGGACGGCTCCCCTCTCCCCCGGCGCAGCGCACTGGAAGAAGGAGGTCCTGGACTCCCAGCCACAGCAGAGCTCAGAGTCCCCAACGGCGGCACGCACAACTTTGCAGCCCCCGGGACTTGTCTCCTGGCTGCAGCTGCTTCCGCCCCCAGCTCACCTGGGAGGGTAACACATCGCCGCGGCCGCCGGAGAAGGCCGGGACCGCAGCGCTTTAAAGTCATTTTAAATACCCGGCACATAGCTCCCATAACATATTTCAAAGATGGCGCCTAACGCCAGTGCATTTTAAAAGTGGCACCAAGTGGCCATTATCCTTTAAAATGGCGCCAAGCACTGAGGATTAACCCCTTCAGTGCCGCGGCGGCCATTAACCATGTGGCCAAGGGGCCTCTAGCCACAGACGGTATTGTCTGAAAATCGCAAACAGGCGATTTTCGAGCATCTGTGCATGTGCTGCGGCCACATTGCGCATGTGTGGACTTTCACTATGCAATCGCATACCGGAAGGATGGGATCAAACAGTGACTGACAGACGGTGGGCGGTCAGGCGGCGTTGGGGGGGGCTTAGTGGTGCGGGAAATGCAAGTATGCCATGGCCGTTTTCAAGGCGGCCGGATGACGTTGGCTGCAATAGGAAACATGACGCTGGACTGCCTGCACATGCAGCCTGGGTGTCTACCTGTAATTCCCAATTCCCTATGCAATTGCAACTGAATTGCGATCGCATCGCTGGACGGGCCCCGGCATGCGATATTATCAGGTCGGAATAACCCCCCTAATTATTCCAGCTTTTGTTATTTAGGTGATGTGATAGAGAACATCTCATTTTCCCACTGAACTCAGCAGCCATAACTTATCCGCATGCCAGATGCAGAGAACGTTGTCACATTTGTGAGTAGTGGCATTTAGTGTCCTTGTCCTGGGCATAGAGACAAGGTCAACTGCTGGGGGTCCTGGGGTACAGTGCTCCTGTATCAGACTCACATGCTACCAGTGCAGTATCAGAAGGTCACAGTAGCGTGCGCGGCAAGCCTCATAGCTTAAGAAGGTCACCGTAGCGCACATGGCAAGCCTCACGGCATGAGGAGGTCACAGTAGCGTGCACGGCAAGCCTCACACCATAAGGAGGTCACAGTAGCGTGCACGGCAAGCCTCACGGCATGAGGAGGTCACAGTAGCGTGCACGGCAAGCCTCACACCATAAGGAGGTCACAGTAGCGTGCACGGCCAACCTCACAGCATAAGGAGGTCACAGTAGCATGCACGGCAAGCCTCACAGCATAAGGAGGTCACAGTAGCGTGCACGGCCAACCTCACAGCATAAGGAGGTCACAGTAGCGTGCACGGCAAAGCCTCACAGCATAAGGAGGTCACAGTACCGTGCATGGCAAGCCTCACAGCATAAGGAGGTCACAGTAGCGTGCACGGCAAGCCTCGCAGCATAAGGAGGTCACAGTACCGTGCACGGCAAGCCTCACAGCATAAGGAGGTCACAGTAGCGTGCACAGCAAAGCCTCACAGCATAAGGAGGTCACAGTAGCGTGCACAGCAAAGCCTCACAGCATAAGGAGGTCACAGTACCGTGCATGGCAAGCCTCACAGCATAAGGAGGTCACAGTAGCGTGCACAGCAAAGCCTCACAGCATAAGGAGGTCACAGCGTGCACAGCAAAGCCTCACAGCATGAGGAGGTCACAGTAGCGTGCACGGCAAGCCTCACACCATAAGGAGGTCACAGTAGCGTGCACGGCAAGCCTCACAGCATAAGGAGGTCACAGTAGCGTGCACAGCAAAGCCTCACAGCATAAGGAGGTCACAGTAGCGTGCACAGCAAAGCCTCACAGCATAAGGAGGTCACAGTACCGTGCATGGCAAGCCTCACAGCATAAGGAGGTCACAGTAGCGTGCACAGCAAAGCCTCACAGCATAAGGAGGTCACAGCGTGCACAGCAAAGCCTCACAGCATGAGGAGGTCACAGTAGCGTGCACGGCAAGCCTCACACCATAAGGAGGTCACAGTAGCGTGCACGGCAAGCCTCACAGCATAAGGAGGTCACAGTAGCGTACACGGCATGCCTCACAGCATAAGGAGGTCACAGTAGCGTGCACGGCAAGCCTCACAGCATAAGGAGGTCACAGTAGCGTGCACGGCAAGCCTCACAGCATAAGGAGGTCACAGTAGCGTGCACGGCAAGCCTCACAGCATAAGGAGGTCACAGTAGCGTGCACGGCAAGCCTCACAGCATGAGGAGGTCACAGTAGCGTGCACGGCAAGCCTCGCAGCATAAGGAGGTCACAGTAGCGTGCACGGCAAGCCTCACAGCATAAGGAGGTCACAGTAGCGTACACGGCAAGCCTCACAGCATAAGGAGGTCACAGTAGCGTGCACGGCATGCCTCACAGCATAAGGAGGTCACAGTAGCGTGCACGGCAAGCCTCACAGCATAAGGAGGTCACAGTAGCGTACACGGCAAGCCTCACAGCATAAGGAGGTCACAGTAGCGTGCACGGCATGCCTCACAGCATAAGGAGGTCACAGTAGCGTGCACGGCAAGCCTCACAGCATAAGGAGGTCACAGTAGCGTACACGGCAAGCCTCACAGCATAAGGAGGTCACAGTAGCGTGCACGGCATGCCTCACAGCATAACGAGGTCACAGTAGCGTGCACGGCAAGCCTCACAGCATAACGAGGTCACAGTAGCGTACACGGCATGCCTCACAGCATAAGGAGGTCACAGTAGCGTGCACGGCAAGCCTCACAGCATAAGGAGGTCACAGTAGCGTACACGGCAAGCCTCACAGCATAACGAGGTCACAGTAGCGTGCACGGCATGCCTCACAGCATAAGGAGGTCACAGTAGCGTGCACGGCAAGCCTCACAGCATAAGGAGGTCACAGTAGCGTGCACGGCATGCCTCACAGCATAACGAGGTCACAGTAGCGTGCACGGCAAGCCTCACAGCATAACGAGGTCACAGTAGCGTACACGGCAAGCCTCACAGCATAAGGAGGTCACAGTAGCGTGCACGGCAAGCCTCACAGCATAAGGAGGTCACAGTAGCGTACACGGCTAGCCTCACAGCATAAGGAGGTCACAGTAGCGTACACGGCTAGCCTCACAGCATAAGGAGGTCACAGTAGCGTGCACGGCAAGCCTCACAGCATAAGGAGGTCACAGTAGCGTACACGGCAAGCCTCACAGCATAAGGAGGTCACAGTAGCGTACACGGCAAGCCTCACAGCATAACGAGGTCACAGTAGCGTGCACGGCATGCCTCACAGCATAAGGAGGTCACAGTAGCGTGCACGGCAAGCCTCACAGCATAAGGAGGTCACAGTAGCGTGCACGGCATGCCTCACAGCATAACGAGGTCACAGTAGCGTGCACGGCAAGCCTCACAGCATAACGAGGTCACAGTAGCGTACACGGCAAGCCTCACAGCATAAGGAGGTCACAGTAGCGTGCACGGCAAGCCTCACAGCATAAGGAGGTCACAGTAGCGTACACGGCTAGCCTCACAGCATAAGGAGGTCACAGTAGCGTGCACGGCAAGCCTCACAGCATAAGGAGGTCACAGTAGCGTACACGGCAAGCCTCACAGCATAAGGAGGTCACAGTAGCGTACACGGCAAGCCTCACAGCATAACGAGGTCACAGTAGCGTGCATGGCATAAGAATGAGTGATAACAGACTTCAGGCAATGAGAAACTAAACAAAATAAAACATTAAAAATTAAGAATTTAAAATCAATTATGTTAATGTGTGGTTTTAAAAGGGGTGTGGTATAGGAGGTCAACAGATTGTAGGTCGATCCAAAAAGGTCGGCATGCACAAGGTCGACATGTGAAAAAGGTCAACACTGAAATGGTCAACACATGAAAATGACAACATGAAGTTTTAGCGTTTATTGGTGTCAAGTTGCAGATTTGTGCACATGGACCCCAATTAGTGCACCACCCCATGCTTCGGGGAAGGTGCCTCTCTCTGCTCCGCATCGCTCGCTATGCTTCGAGGAAGGTGGCTCTCTCTGCTCCGCATCCCTCGCTATGTTTCGGGGAAAGTGCCTCTCTCTGCTCCTCATCCGCTGGCCATGCTTCGGGGAAGGTGCCTCTCTCTGCTCCGCATCGCTCGCTATGCTTCGGGGAAGGTGCCTCTCTCTGCTCCGCATCACTCGCTATGTTTCGGGGAAGGTGCCTCTCTCTGCTCCTCATCCGCTGGCCATGCTTCGGGGAAGGTGCCTCTCTCTGCTCCGCATCGCTCGCTATGCTTCGGGGAAGGTGCCTCTCTCTGCTCCTCATCCGCTGGCCATGCTTCGGGGAAGGTGCCTCTCTCTGCTCCGCATCGCTCGCTATGCTTCGGGGAAGGTGCCTCTCTCTGCTCCTCATCCGCTCGCCATGCTTCGGGGAAGGTGCCTCTCTCTGCTCCGCATCGCTTGCTATGCTGCGGGGAAAGGCGCCTCTCTCTGCACCGCCTTGCTCGCCATGCTTCGGGGAAGGTGCCTCTCTCTGCACCGCATCGCTCGCCATGCTTCGGGGAAGGTGCCTCTCTCTGCTCCGCATCGCTCGCCATGCTTCGGGGAAGGTTCCTCTCTCTGCTCCGCATCGCTCGCCATGCTTCGGGGAAGGTGCCTCTCTCTGCTCCGCATCGCTCGCCATGCTTCAGGGAAGGTTACCGTTCTGAATTGTAGTCCAAATGAATGATAAAGTAAGAAAATGTCCTAAAGATGAACTAAAAAAAACAAAACCTCATGTTGACCATATGCTGTGTCGACCACTGCATGTCGACCATTTGAACATGTCGACCATATGGATGTTGACCATATAGTGTCACTTATTGACTGTCGAATTATCATCCAGATCCCTTCGGAAAGCTACGCGTTTCACGGATGGCTGTCTGCTTCCTCACTGCTTGTGTGAGCTGCTCAATCCATGAAACGCGTAGTTTAATAGAAATATAAAACAGCATCCATCAAAACTCAGATAGTGGAACAGTCCCCAGCTGTCAGAACACACATCTATATGGGGCAAGGACCACTCGTAGAACTGGCACAGCTCCACACCCAATGTTCCATACATTACACCAAATGATCTCTAAGTCTATAGAACAAGAGCAGTCGTGAGTTTCTAACCTTTCTGCCTCGAAAGTGAAGCGCGAGGAGTCGCTCCCATATCGCCGCAGGGCACAGAGAGGCCATGACAGCAGCTTGTTGCGGGGGTTGTGTGGGTCCCAGAGGTAGAGATTTTCTTCTGTTACTTGCATCTTACACTCTCCGTGTACATCCAAGTTGGAGGAAGGCAGCAAGAAGACACTGAAACGTTCTGAAATATAGCAAAGAAGTGGCTGTCACAGCTCCATGCTCTGTGCACATTTCATAATCCCCAGTGATGGCCCTATACGATCACCCCTCCCCCCCATACTATATAAAGCAGCTGCCAACACATCTCTCCTCATACTTTGTGAAGGACCCTGTCAGGGAATAGAGGGTGACGTTTCTCCTCATACTTTGTGAAGGACCCTGTCAGGGGATAGAGGGTGACGTTTCTCCTCATATTTTGTGAAGGACCCTGTCAGGGGATAGAAGGTGACGTTTCACCTCATACTTTGTGAAGGACCCTGTCAGGGGATAGAGGGTGACGTTTCACCTCATACTTTGTGAAGGACCCTGTCAGTGGATAGAGGGTGACGTTTCTCTTCATACTTTGTGAAGGACCCTGTCAGTGAATAGAGGGTGACGTTTCTCCTCATACTTTGTGAAGGACGCTGTCAGGGGATAGAGGGTGATTTCTTTCTTACCCGTCTGCTCACTCTGCACCCCCGGGGTCAGCAGATCTGGTTCTCCTAGATGACAGTCACTCACTCTAGTTCCTAGGCATTCCATGGACAGCACTTTGTACCACTCTTCTGCTTCCAGCTCTGAGAATGGAGAAAAGAGGATTTTGGTACTTATCAGGTAAATTCTTTTCTTTGAATCCATTGGGGGGCACTGGAGTACTCTTAGGGATATGGACGGGGCGTTAGCAGGGATAGGCACATTTAAATATGTAAATTAGTAACCCTCCACCCCCTCCATACTCCCAAGATACCACAGTGTTTTTTTGCTGAGCCGAACAGGAGCGAACAAGAGGATGAACTATGGAGAATTACATATAACATTATAACATAACGGACAGCTAGAAAGTTTACACGACAACAGATAACAATCACCATAGCATTTAAACAAGGCGGCGATAAAGAGTTACCATAAGATATACTGAACTTACCACAAGACAGGTGAAACTGCTCTGGGTGGGCGTCCATTGACTCCTATGGATTCAAAGAAAAGGATTTATCTGGTAAGTACCAAAATCCTCTTTTCTTTTTCATCCAGTAGGGTCACTGGAGTACTCTTGGGATGTACCAAAGTTTCCCCCTTGGGCGGGAGAGCCGTTTGGCACCTGTAACACTAGACGGCCAAAGCTAGATGCTGATGCCGTAGAATTATCAAATTTGTAAAAGCTCACAAACGTAGCTGCACGGCAAAGTTGCATCGTAGAAGCTCCACGACCTGCTGCCCATGACGTTCCCAAAGAACACGTGGAATGTACTGAAACAGATGCAGGCGGTTTTCCCGCGGTGGGAGCCACCAGAGTAGTGATATTCTGGCCCATGGAGACAACTGCACAATGTGATGGATTTGTAGATGAGAGCCTGACCACTGTGCTAGAAGATCTAGCTGAAAGGACGTGAGTGAAATCTTCCGAACTGGAGAGCTTCCAAAGATGCCACCATCTTTCCTAACAGTCGAATGCACAAGTGCACTGAGACTGTCCGTGGTTTGAGCACTAACTGTACCAGATGCTTTCTGTTCTGGCAGGTAAAGTCGTTGATGAACCCTATGCAGATTCATTTCTAGAACTCAAATCCTTTGATACGGGACCAGGCTAGATTTTTTATTTCTTTTTTGACGTTGACAATCTAACCGTGCTGAACTAGTACAATGGGGGTCATTCTGACCCGTTAACACGCAGTGGTTCTTCGCTGCAGTGCGAACGGGTCAGAAATGCGCATGCGCGGCAGACGCATTGCGCACACGCGTCATTGCCTGGCGACGATCGCCGGCGGGCAACGACGCCGCCAGCAACAAATGTGATCGCAGCGGCGATCGCAAGAATACGGACAGGCGGGAGGCGCTCCGGAGCGCATACTCACCGTTTTCCAGGCGTGGTGAGTACGTTTGGAGGGCGGATGTCTGACGTCAGGACCGGGACCTTCATCGCTGGATCCGTCGCACAGGGTAAATAACTCTTACCCTGGTCTTGTTTTGCAGGAAACCTTTTTTAGCATAGCAGGGCTACACAAGCGTTCGCAGCCCATCTATGCTAAAATACACTCCCCCATAGGCGGAGATTAGTTGATCGCACCAGCAGCAAAAAATAGGATTTTAATACCTACCGGTAAATCCTTTTCTCTTAGTCCGTAGAGGATGCTGAGAAGAACCATGGGGTATAGACGGAATCAGCAGGAGACATGGGTACTTTAAGACTTTGAATGGGTGTGAACTGGCTCCTCCCTCTATGCCCCTCCTCCAGACTCCAGTTATAGGAACTGTGCCCAGGGAGACGGACATTTTGAGGAAAGGAATTATTGTTAAACTAAGGTGAGATACATACCGGCTCACACCCCAAACACGCCACGCAACATGGTATTCAACAGAACTCAAGCCAACGGCATGAACAATGTCAGCAACAGGCTGACTATAACCATAACACAACCTGTGTGTAACCATAACTAGTAACTGCAGATACAGTACGCACTGGGACGGGCGCCCAGCATCCTCTACGGACTAAGAGAAAAGGATTTACCGGTAGGTATTAAAATCCTATTTTCTCATACGTCCTAGAGGATGTTGGGGTAACCATAAGAACCATGGGGTTATACCAAAGCTCTAGAATGGGCGGGAGAGTGCGGATGACTCTGCAGCACCGATTGACCAAACATGAGGTCCTCCTCGGCCAGGGTATCAAACTTGTAAAACTTAGCAAAAGTGTTTGAACCCGATCAAGTAGCTGCTCGGCAAAGTTGTAACGCCGAGACCCCCCGGGCAGCCGCCCAGGACGCGCCCACCTTCCTAGTAGAATGGGCCTTCACCGATTTCGGTAACGGCAATCCAGCCGTAAAATGAGTCCGCTAAACCATAGCACAAATCCAGCGTGCAATAGTCTGTTTTGCAGCAGGAGCCCCAATCTTATTGGGATCATACAGGACAAACAGAGCCTCCATTTTTCTAATCTGAGCCATTCTGGCGACATAAATTTTTAAAGCTCTGACCACATCGAGAGACTTCGACTCCACTAAGACGTCAGTAGCCACTGGCACCACAATAGGTTGGTTCATGTGAAACGACGACACCACCTTCGGCAGAAATTGTTGACGAGTCCTCAACTCTGCTCTATCTTCATGGAAGATCAAATAAGGGCTCTTGTGAGACAAGGCCGCTAACTCCGATACCCGCCTTGCGGATGCCAAGGCCAAAAGCATGACCACTTTCCAAGTGACAAATTTCAACTCTACCGTCTATAAAGGTTCAAACCAATGTGATTGAAGGAACTGCAACACCACATTAAGATCCCATGGTGCCACTGGAGGCACAAAAGGAGGTTGGATGTGCAACACGCCTTTCACGAAAGTCTGAACTTCTGGAAGGGAGGCCAATTGTTTTTGAAAGAAAACCGATAAGGCTGAAATCTGTACTTTAATTGAGTCCAACTTTAGGCCCGCATCGACACCTGCTTGTAGAAAATGGAGAAAACGTCCTAACTGAAATTCTTCCGTAGGAGCCTTCTTGGATTCGCACCAAGACACATATTTTCTCCAAATAGAGTGGTAATGTTTAGACGTTACCCCTTTTCTAGCCTGAAGAAATGTGAGAATGACTTCACCGGGAATACCCTTATGGGCTAGGATCCGGCGTTCAACTGCCACGCCGTCAAACGTAGCCGCGGTAAGTCTTGATACACGCACGGCCCCTGTTGTAACAGATCCTCTCGTAGAGAAAGGGGCCAGGGATCTCCTATGAGTAATTCCTGAAGATCTGGATACCAAGCCCTCCTTGGCCAGTCTGGAACAATGAGGATCGCCTGAACCTTTGTTCTTCTTATGATCTTTAGTACTTTCGGAATGAGAGGAAGCGGAGGGAATACATACACCGACTGAAACACCCATGGTGTTACTAGGGCGTCCACTGCTATTGCTTGAGGGTCCCGAGACCTGGAACAATATCTCTGAAGTTTCTTGTTGAAACGAGACGCCATCATGTCTATTTGAGGAACTCCCCAAAGACTTGTCACTTCTGTGAAGACCTCTTGATGAAGACCCCACTCCCCTGGATGGAGATCGTGTCTGCTGAGGAAGTCTGCTTCCCAGTTGTCCACTCCTGGAATGAAGATTGCTGACAGAGCGCTTGTATGTTTTTCCGCCCAACGGAGAACTTTCGTGGCCTCTGCCATTGCTGCTCTGCTTTTTGTTCCGCCCTGGCGGTTTATGTACGCTACTGCTGTTACATTGTCCGATTGAATCAGGACGGGCAGATTGCGCAGAAGATGTTCCGCTTGAAGAAGGCCGTTGTAAATGGCCCTTAACTCCAGAACGTTTATGTGTAGACAAGTTTCTGGCTTGACCATCTTCCCTGGAAGTTTTCCCCCTGTGTGACTGCACCCCAGCCTCGGAGACTCGCATCCATGGTTACTAGGATCCAGTCCTGGATCCCGAACCTGCGCCCCTCTAGGAGGTGAGAGCTGTTCAGCCACCACAGGAGCGAGATGCTGGTCTTGGAAGACAGGATTATCCTTCGGTGCATGTGAAGGTGGGATCCGGACCACTTGTCCAACAGATCCCACTGAAACACCCTGGCATGGAATCTGCCAAACTGAATGGCTTCGTAAGCCGCCACCATTTTCCCCAGCAACCGAGTGCATTGATGGATTGACACTCTTGCCGGTTTCAGAATTTGTTTGACCAGTTTCTGAATTTTCAGAGCCTTTTCCACTGGAAGAAAAACTCTCTGTAATTCTGTGTCCAGAATCATTCCCAGAAAGGACAGCCGCGTCGTCGGCACCAACTGTGATTTTGGCAAGTTTAGGAGCAACCATGTTGTTGCAGAACTGTCAGGGAGATCGCCATGTTCTGCAGCAATTTGTCCCTGGTTCTCGCCTTTATCAGGAGATCGTCCAAGTACGGGATAATTGTGATTCCTCGCTTGCGCAGGAGAACCATAATTTCCGCCATTACTTTGGTGAAAACCCTCGGAGCCGTGGACAGACCAAACGGCAACGTTTGAAATTGGTAATGACAATCCTGAACTGCAAATCTCAGGTAAGCCTGATGCGGAGGATAGATGGGAACATGCAAGTAGGCATCTTTTATATCCACCGACACCATAAAATCCCCTTCCTCCAGACTGGAGATCACTGCCCGGAGAAATTCCATCTTGAATTTGAATTTTCTTAGGTAGAAATTGAGGGATTTCAGATTCAGGATTGGTCTGACCGAGCCGTCCGGCTTCGGGACCACGAATAGGCTCGAATAAAACCCTTCTCCCTGTTGTGACGGGGGAACCTTGATAATGACCTGATTTTGACACAACTTTTGTATTGCGTCGCGTACCACCTCCCTGTCCAAAAAAGGGAGGCTGGTAAGGCCGATTTGAAAAATCGGCGAGGGGGAACGCCTTGAAACTCTAGTTTGAAGAGTTGGAGACGTGCCCCCACCGGTGCGGACTCCCGCAGAGGAGTCCCAGCGTCATGCGGTGGATTTGGCAAAAGCCGAGGAGGACTTCTGCTCCTGGGAACCTGCCACTGCCGGTGATCTTTTACCTTTTCCCCTTCCTCTAGCAGCAAGGAAGGAAGAACCTCGGCCTTTCTTGTATTTATTGGGCCGAAAGGACTGCATCTGATAGTGGTGTGTTTTCTTTTGTTGTGCAGGAACATAATGTAAAAAAGATGACTTACCCGCAGTAGCCGTAGATACCAAATCAGCGAGACAGTCACTAAACAAGACACCACCTTTATATGGTAGAGACTCCATATTTCTCTTAGAATCAGCATCAGCATTCCATTGATGAATCCACAATGCTCTCCTAGCTGAGACCCCCATGGCATTGGCTTTCGAACCCAAAAGGCCGATATCCCTCGCAGCTTCCTTTAGGTAGGCTGCAGCATCCCTGATATGAGCTAGTGTCAAGAGAACGCTATCCCTATCCAGGGTATCTATCTCAGAAGACAAGCTATCAGCCCATTTTTCGATAGCACTACTCACCCACGCAGATGCAATGGCTGGCCTGAGCAGCGTACCTGTGGTGACATAAATGGATTTCAATGTAGTTTCCTGCCTTCGATCCGCAGGATCCTTAAGGGCTGCCGTGTCAGGGGACGGAAGAGCCACCTTTTTGGACAGTCCACAATGGGGGATGACTCCCACTTTTCCCTATCCCCCGAGGGAAACGGATACGCCACCTGAATCCTTTTGGGAATCTGAAACTTTTTGTCAGGATTTTCCCAAACCTTTTCAAATAGAGTGTTCAGTTCATGAGAGGGAGGAAACGTTACCTCAGGTTTCTTTCCCTTATACATACAAACCCTTTTATCAGGAACAAGAGGGTCTTCCGAGATATGTAATACGTCTTTTATCGCCACAATCACGTACCGAATGCTCTTTGCCAATTTTGGATCTAATCTGGTATCACTGTAGTCAACACTGGAGTCAGAGTCCATGTCGGTATCTCTGTCTGCCAACTGAGCAAACGATCGCTTTTGTGACCCCGAGGGGGTCTGGACTTGTAACAACACATCCTCCACAGATTTCTTCCATGCCTGGTTCTGAGACTCAGATTTATCCAATCTCTTATTAATAAGAGCCACATTTGCATTCAAAGCATTCAACACATTTACCCAATCAGGAGTCGGCGGTGCCGACAGGGTCACTCCCACAGCCATTTGTGTCCCTAATACAGTCTCCTCCTGGGAAGAGCACTCTGGTGAATACACGTGTGTCGGCATGTCTGAGGACCTCACAGACACACTGGGCATATAGGGGACAGACCCACCTAAAGTCTGACAGAGAGACGCAGAGAGTTTGCCAGCCCACAACCCAGCGCTTCACCAAAGGTTGTTCTGACCACACTAAACAATGCCTCAGACCTGCAGCGCTTTTATAACACGCATATATTGCACCAAATGTACTGTCCCCCCCACCCTCCCGTTTTTCACCCTGATACTTATGCAGCAGTGTGAAGAAGGACCAGCGTCTCTGCAGCCTGTTGTAGAGAAAATGGCGCTGTTGTGAGCTGTGAGGGCTAAGCTCTGCCCCCGTAATGGCGCGCTTCAGTCCCGCTATTTTTAAATAAATATTTATACTGGCGGGGGTTAGGACAGTGCCCCGGGCACTATGTCCCCTCTAGCCAGTCTCCTTTGAGGTTTATATTACCAGGTAATTATATTTACCAAATAACCAGTGGCTAATTAACTCTGTGTTATATTTTTTGTAATTATTTGTCTACATATGCACCTTTTGTCTTTTTTCTGCTAACTCTACTAAGGGGTGTAGCAGATTGGGTTAAATCCCAAATACATAAACTTTTAACCGATTCAAATTAAAGTTATATATTTTTAAACAATATCTTTGTTACTAAATGAGTGCCCCCAAAAGAGGTTTTCTTCTTTGCTGCCGTGGTCTCTTTCCCCGGTACAAAAACGCTGTATGATTACAGTTATCATTTCCTCCGGGGAGCACCGCCAACACCAATAATTATTTATGAACTATTCAAATTATTTGATTATACGTTGGTCATATATAATCAATCAAAATTCAACATCATAGCTATGCAGGTATATCATACCTTCTGTTTTCTTATGTAATACATAAACACTGTTAACTATATACTTGTCCTCCCCCTATTGAGGGGAATCGTTAGGGACCGCCATGAAATCTCCCCCACCGCTCTCGCAGGTAATCCGCATGCTGTGCAGTAAGGCCTGGCTAGCAGTCTCAATCTTCCCCTCCCTAGTGTGTGCGGGAAGCAGCCAGCGACAGCATGGAAAGCTGACCGCGGCCAAAATCAGGGGAGCGTGACAGCAGCCAGGGGCAGCATCGGAAGCTGACCGCGGACGTCAGAATCTCCCCCTGTAAGTGAGAGACAGGGAGCGGTGGCGCTGGGGAGCGGCCGCATTGGAAGCTGACCGCGGCCATCAGGGGAGCGGGTGCCGAGTACGTGAGAGCCAGGAGCGGTGACAGCGGCCCATGGCAGCAGCGAAAGCTGACCGCGGCCGTCAACAGAGGTGCAGGCGGGCTCAGTGTAATTAATTGCTGGGGAACGGTGACCGCGCCCAGCGGCGGCAGAGAGAGCTGTCCGCGGCTGGGCGCTGGGGAGCGGTGGCGGCCCGCAGCATACAGTGAAACATAATTTCCCCAACACACGGTGGGGCGGCAGCAGGAGCTGACCACCCCGCTACCCACCGCAACCAAACGGCCCTAACAGAGCGGCAGCAGCGGGAGCTGTCCGCCGTGACAGATACTGTAGTGCTGGGAAAAGTGAGTTAGGCACTGTTACCTCCCACATCCACACAGTGCACATATATAGATCTGTCCCACACAGTGAGAATGGTACACATGGAGCGGTGGTATCATGAGCTGGCTGACACTCATTACCTTCTGCACCACACTGCCGTGGACTTGAGGCACCGACGGAGCTTATCTTCAAGCTCTCTCCTGCTCCCTGCAGCCAAGGCTGAGTCAGCTAACACTGATGAGAGACTATGGCGGGGCTTCTCTGTATAAGCGCCGACAAGCTCTCTGCTGCTATAGCAGCATACACAGACCCGGTCCCAAGCTTCTTAGTAAGCTGGGAAGGGCTGTGATGAAAAAGGTAAAAAGTTGTAAAAAGAAAAAGTCTGGAGGATCCAGAGTGTGACCTTCCCTTGTGAGGGCAAAAAAAACACTGGAGCATCTGGGGAGTATGGAGGGGGTGGAGGCTTACAAATTTAAATATTTAAATGTGCCTTTCCCTGCTATCGCACCGTCCATATCTCAAGAGTACTCCAGTGACCCCTAGTGGATGAAAAAGAAAGCATGGTGCTGGAGACCAATGTAGGATACACCCCAATACTGTGCTTTGCGTAATGTAGACCTCCCCTTAATACACAGGTACTGGATGCCGCATGCCGGTCAGCTCACCTGAATCACAGGTAAAGGTGCGGGATAAGTCATCAGAGAATATAATGGCCACCGCCTGCCTCTTAGTCTCCTTCGGCAGCCGCATAATGCACTTGACATTACTGATCTCCGTCACCTAGGGAGTAACAAGATTTCAGGTCACAGTCTAGAGATTCCAATAGAGGCTGGAGACCACGTTCCCAATTCCCTCTCATACGGCTACTAAGACAAGTACTGTGCCCAATGCCAGATATATACCTGCCGTAAGGAGCAGCCCTTAACGCTGAGCTCCTATGATGTTGCTCATTATTACTCGGAAAAGTTATAAAAGTCACTCAGTGGAGTGTAATACTCTCACCTTAGGTGATGTGCGCAGGAGGACTGACCTCTCGTCAGGGTATTTTTCCAGCCTCCAGGGACCCTTACTAGAAGACTTTCTTAGTACCAGCCAGCAACGCCGGAATATCTGCAGGAGAAAAGATCAGATGTTAAATGTGTCTTGGTTGAGGAAAAGAGAAGGTGAGGAGCTCCGGCTGGTGCACATGCAGGGACGGGAGAACACAGAAAGGGAGCCTGTGGAAGACCTAGGACCTGATTAACCAATAGGCTGATTAGGCTGCAGCCTAGAGCGCTGGGTTCTAGGGGGGCACGGCGCCGGCACAATGATTTGCGTTAGGATGGGAGCGCTTCCTGGTGTCGTCGGGGCAGAGCTGAGTCTCATGAGATCTCTCCCAGGTACTGTGGGAGCAGCGGTGCCTGCTGGGATTGCCGGCGTCACCGAGGCAGGACGCTGGGAAGAGGAGACCCTGTGAGAGCTGTGGCTGATACCACCCTAGCAGTGCTGGCAATGGCAAGTGGCTATATGAATGCAGCTGAGGCTCAAGCCTGTTACAGATTTTTAGCTGAAAGGGAGAGCGCAATACAGTCCTCCAGTGATATACAATAATAACAGGGCTGAGCACAATACAGTCCTCCATTGATATACAATAATAACTGGGCTGAGCACAATACAGTCCTCCATTGATATACAATAATAACTGGGCTGCGCACAATACAGTCCTCCATTGTCATACAATAATAACTGGGCTGCGCACAATACAGTCCTCCATTGATATACAATAATAACCGGGCTGCGCACAATACAGTCCTCCAGTGATATACAATAATAACCAGGCTGAGGGCAATACAGTCCTCCAGTGATATACAATAATAACCAGGCTGAGGGCAATACAGTCCTCCAGTGATATACAATAATAACCAGGCTGAGCACAATACAATCCTCCATTGATATACAATAATAATCAGGCTGAGGGCAATACAGTCCTCCATTGATATACAATAATAACCGGGCTGTGCGCAATACAGTCCTCCAGTGATATACAATAATAACCAGGCTGAGAGCAATACAGTCCTCCAGTGGTATACAATAATAACCAGGCTGAGCACAATACAGTCCTCCATTGATATACAATAATAACCAGGCTGAGGGCAATACAGTCCTCCAGTGATATACAATAATAACCAGGCTGAGCACAATACAGTCCTCCATTGATATACAATAATAACCAGGCAGAGCACAATACAGTCCTCCATTGATATACAATAATAACCAGGCAGAGCACAATACAGTCCTCCAGTGGTATACAATAATAACCAGGCAGAGCACAATACAGTCCTCCAGTGGTATACAATAATAACCAGGCTGAGCACAATACAGTCCTCCATTGATATACAATAATAACCAGGCAGAGCGCAATACAGTCCTCCAGTGATATACAATAATAACCAGGCTGAGCACAATACAGTCCTCCAGTGATATACAATAATAACTGGGCTGCACACAATACAGTCCTCCATTGATATACAATAATAACAGGGCTGAGCACAATACAGTCCTCCATTGATATACAATAATAACTGGGCTGCGCACAATACAGTCCTCCAGTGATATACAATAATAACCAGGCAGAGCGCAATACAGTCCTCCATTGATATACAATAATAACTGGGCTGTGCACAATACAGTCCTCCATTGATATACAATAATAACTGGGCTGCGCACAATACAGTCCTCCATTGATATACAATAATAACTGGGCTGCGCACAATACAGTCCTCCATTGATATACAATAATAACCAGGCTGAGGGCAATACAGTCCTCCAGTGATATACAATAATAACCAGGCTGAGCACAATACAATCCTCCAGTGATATACAATAATAACCAGGCTGAGGGCAATACAGTCCTCCAGTGATATACAATAATAACAGGGCTGAGCGCAATACAGTCCTCCAGTGATATACAATAATAACAGGGCTGAGCACAATACAGTCCTCCAGTGATATACAATAATAACCAGGCTGAGGGCAATACAGTCCTCCAGTGATATACAATAATAACCAGGCTGAGCACAATACAATCCTCCAGTGATATACAATAATAACCAGGCTGAGGGCAATACAGTCCTCCAGTGATATACAATAATAACCAGGCTGAGCACAATACAATCCTCCAGTGATATACAATAATAACCAGGCTGAGGGCAATACAGTCCTCCATTGGTATACAATAATAACCAGGCTGGGCACAATACAATCCTCCAGTGATATACAATAATAACCAGGCTGAGGGCAATACAGTCCTCCATTGGTATACAATAATAACTGGGCTGCGCACAATACATGTCCTCCATTGATATACAATAATAATCAGACTGATGGCAATACAGTCCACCATTGATATACAATAATAACCGGGCTGAGCACAATACAGTCCTCCATTGATATACAATAATAACTGGGCTGAGCACAATACAGTCCTCCATTGATATACAATAATAACTGGGCTGCGCACAATACAGTCCTCCAGTGATATACAATAATAACCAGGCAGAGGGCAATACAGTCCTCCAGTGATATACAATAACAACAGGGCTGAGCGCAATACAGTCCTCCAGTGATATACAATAATAACAGGGCTGAGCACAATACAGTCCTCCAGTGATATACAATAATAACCAGGCTGAGCACAATACAATCCTCCAGTGATATACAATAATAACCAGGCTGAGGGCAATACAGTCCTCCATTGGTATACAATAATAACTGGGCTGCGCACAATACAGTCCTCCATTGATATACAATAATAATCAGGCTAAGGGCAATACAGTCCTCCATTGATATACAATAATAACCGGGCTGTGCGCAATACAGTCCTCCAGTGATATACAATAATAACCAGGCTGAGAGCAATACAGTCCTCCAGTGGTATACAATAATAACCAGGCTGAGCACAATACAGTCCTCCATTGATATACAATAATAACCAGGCAGAGCGCAATACAGTCCTCCAGTGATATACAATAATAACCAGGCTGAGCACAATACAGTCCTCCAGTGATATACAATAATAACTGGGCTGCACACAATACAGTCCTCCATTGATATACAATAATAACAGGGCTGAGCACAATACAGTCCTCCAATGATATACAATAATAACTGGGCTGCGCACAATACAGTCCTCCAGTGATATACAATAATAACCAGGCAGAGCGCAATACAGTCCTCCATTGATATACAATAATAACTGGGCTGTGCACAATACAGTCCTCCATTGATATACAATAATAACTGGGCTGCGCACAATACAGTCCTCCATTGATATACAATAATAACTGGGCTGCGCACAATACAGTCCTCCAGTGATATACAATAATAACCAGGCAGAGCGCAATACAGTCCTCCAGGGATATACAATAATAACCAGGCTGAGCACAATACAGTCCTCCATTGATATACAATAATAACCAGGCAGAGCGCAATACAGTCCTCCATTGATATACAATAATAACAGGGCTGAGCATAATACAGTCCTCCAGGGATATACAATAGTAACTGGGCTGAGCACAATACAGTCCTCCAGTGATATACAATAATAACTGGGCTGAGCATAATACAGTCCTCCAGTGATATACAATAATAACCAGGCCGAGTGCAATACAGTCCTCCAGTAATATACAATAATAACCAGGCTGAGCGCAATATAGTCCTCCAATGATATACAATAATAACCAGGCTGAGCACAATACAATCCTCCAGTGATATACAATAATAACTGGGCTGCGCACAATACATGTCCTCCAGTGATATACAATAATAACCAGAGCGCAATACAGTCCTCCAGTGATATACAATAATAACCAGGCAGAGCACAATACAGTCCTCCACTGGTATACAATAATAACTGGGCAGCGCACAATACAGTCCTCCAGCGATATACAATAATACCCAGGCAGATCGCAATACAGTCCTCCATTGATATACAATAATAACAGGGCTGAGCACAATATAGTCCTCCAGTGATATACAATAATAACAGGGCTGAGCATAATACAGTCCTCCAGTGATATACAATAATAACCAGGCTGAGCACAATATAGTCCTCCATTGATATACAATAATAACTGGGCTGCGCACAATACAGTCCTCCATTGATATACAATAATAACCAGGCTGAGCACAATACAGTCCTCCAGTGATATACAATAATAACCAGGCTGAGCACAATACAGTCCTCCATTGATATACAATAATAACTGGGCTGCGCACAATACAGTCCTCCATTGATATACAATAATAACTGGGCTGCGCACAATACAGTCCTCCATTGATATACAATAATAACCAGGCTGAGGGCAATACAGTCCTCCAGTGATATACAATAATAACCAGGCTGAGCACAATACAATCCTCCAGTGATATACAATAATAACCAGGCTGAGGGCAATACAGTCCTCCAGTGATATACAATAATAACCAGGCTGGGCACAATACAATCCTCCAGTGATATACAATAATAACCAGGCTGAGGGCAATACAGTCCTCCATTGGTATACAATAATAACTGGGCTGCGCACAATACATGTCCTCCATTGGATATACAATAATAATCAGGCTGAGGGCAATACAGTCCTCCATTGATATACAATAATAACTGGGCTGAGCACAATACAGTCCTCCATTGATATACAATAATAACTGGGCTGAGCACAATACAGTCCTCCAGTGATATACAATAATAACCAGGCAGAGGGCAATACAGTCCTCCAGTGATATACAATAATAAATAAGAATTTACTTACCGATAATTCTATTTCTCGGAGTCCGTAGTGGATGCTGGGGTTCCTGAAAGGACCATGGGGAATAGCGGCTCCGCAGGAGACAGGGCACAAAAAAGTAAAGCTTTACTAGGTCAGGTGGTGTGCACTGGCTCCTCCCCCTATGACCCTCCTCCAGACTCCAGTTAGGTACTGTGCCCGGACGAGCATACACAATAAGGGAGGCATTTTGAATCCCGGGTAAGACTCATACCAGCCACACCAATCACACCGTACAACTTGTGATCTAAACCCAGTTAACAGTATGACAACAGAAAGGGCCTCTTAAAGATGGCTCCTTAACAATAACCCGAATTAGTTAACAATAACTATGTACAAGTATTGCAGATAATCCGCACTTGGGATGGGCGCCCAGCATCCACTACGGACTCCGAGAAATAGAATTATCGGTAAGTAAATTCTTATTTTCTCTATCGTCCTAAGTGGATGCTGGGGTTCCTGAAAGGACCATGGGGATTATACCAAAGCTCCCAAACGGGCGGGAGAGTGCGGATGACTCTGCAGCACCGAATGAGAGAACTCCAGGTCCTCCTTTGCCAGGGTATCAAATTTGTAAAATTTTACAAACGTGTTCTCCCCCGACCACGTAGCTGCTCGGCAGAGTTGTAATGCCGAGACCCCTCGGGCAGCCGCCCAAGATGAGCCCACCTTCCTTGTGGAGTGGGCTTTTACAGTTTTAGGCTGTGGCAGGCCTGCCACAGAATGTGCAAGTTGAATTGTGTTACAAATCCAACGAGCAATCGACTGCTTAGAAGCAGGTGCGCCCAACTTGTTGGGTGCATACAATATAAACAGCGAGTCAGATTTTCTGACTCCAGCCGTCCTTGCAATGTATATTTTTAAGGCTCTGACAACGTCCAACAACTTGGAGTCCTCCAAGTCGCTAGTGGCCGCAGGCACCACAATAGGTTGGTTCAGATGAAATGCTGATACCACTTTAGGGAGAAAATGCGGACGAGTCCGCAGTTCTGCCCTATCCGAATGGAAGATTAGATAAGGACTTTTATAAGATAAAGCCGCCAATTCAGATACTCTCCTGGCAGAGGCCAGGGCTAGTAACATAGTCACTTTCAATGTGAGATATTTCAAATCCACCTTTTTCAATGGTTCAAACCAATGGGATTTGAGGAAATCTAAAACTACATTTAGATCCCACGGTGCCACCGGAGGCACCACAGGAGGCTGTATATGCAGTACTCCCTTGACAAAAGTCTGGACCTCAGGGACAGAGGCCAATTCTTTTTGGAAGAATATTGACAGGGCCGAAATTTGAACCTTAATGGATCCCAATTTGAGACCCATAGATAATCCTGATTGCAGGAAATGTAGGAAACGACCCAGTTGGAATTCCTCCGTCGGAACCCTCCGATCCTCGCACCACGCTACATATTTTCGCCAAATGCGGTGATAATGTTTCACGGTGACTTCCTTCCGTGCCTTAATCAAGGTAGGAATGACTTCTTCTGGAATGCCTTTCCCTTTTAGGATCTGGCGTTCAACCGCCATGCCGTCAAACGCAGCCGCGGTAAGTCTTGAAAAAGACAGGGACCCTGCTGTAGCAGGTCCCTTCTCAGAGGTAGAGGCCACGGTTCGTCCGTGAGCATCTCTTGAAGTTCCGGATACCAAGTCCTTCTCGGCCAATCCGGAACCACTAGTATTGTTCTTACTCTTCTTTGCCGTATGATCTTCAATACCTTTGGTATGAGCGGCAGAGGAGGAAACACATACACTGACTGGTACACCCAAGGAGTTACCAGTGCGTCCACAGCTATTGCCTGTGGATCTCTTGACCTGGCGCAATATTTGTCCAGTTTCTTGTTGAGGCGAGACGCCATCATGTCTACAATTGGTCTTTCCCAACGGTCTATTAACATGTTGAAGACTTCTGGATGTAGACCCCACTCTCCCGGATGAAGATCGTGTCTGCTGAGGAAGTCTGCTTCCCAGTTGTCCACGCCCGGGATGAACACTGCTGACAGTGCTATCACGTGATTCTCCGCCCAGCGAAGAATCTTGGCAGCTTCTGCCATTGCACTCCTGCTTCTTGTGCCGCCCTGCCTGTTTACATGGGCGACCGCCGTGATGTTGTCCGACTGAATCAACACCGGCTTTCCTTGCAGGAGAAGTTCCGCCTGGCTTAGAGCATTGTAGATTGCTCTTAGTTCCAGAATGTTTATGTGAAGAGACTTTTCCAGACTCGTCCATACTCCCTGGAAGTTTCTTCCTTGTGTGACTGCTCCCCAGCCTCTCAGGCTGGCGTCCGTGGTCACCAGGATCCAATCCTGAATGCCGAATCTGCGGCCTTCTAATAGGTGAGCCTTCTGCAACCACCACAGAAGTGACACCCTTGTCTTTGGTGACAGGGTTATTCGCAGGTGCATCTGCAGATGCGACCCTGACCATTTGTCCAACAGATCCCTTTGGAATATTCTTGCATGGAATCTGCCGAATGGAATTGCTTCGTAAGAAGCCACCATTTTTCCCAGGACTCTTGTGCATTGATGTACTGACACTTTTCCTGGTTTTAGGAGGTTCCTGACCAGATCGGATAACTCCTTGGCTTTTTCCTCTGGAAGGAAAACCTTTTTCTGAACCGTGTCCAGAATCATTCCTAGGAACAGCAGACGAGTTGTCGGGATTAAATGGGATTTTGGAATATTCAGAATCCACCCGTGTTGTCTTAGCACCTCTTGAGATAGTGCTAAAGCTGTCTCCAGCTGTTCTCTGGACCTTGCCCTTATTAGGAGATCGTCCAAGTATGGGATAACTAATACGCCTTTTCTTCGAAGAAGAATCATCATCTCGGCCATTACCTTGGTAAAGACCCGAGGCGCCGTGGACAATCCGAACGGCAGCGTCTGAAACTGATAGTGACAGTTTTGAACAATGAACTTGAGGTACCCCTGGTGTGCGGGGTAAATCGGAACGTGTAGATACGCATCCTTGATGTCCAAGGATACCATAAAGTCCCCTTCTTCCAGGTTCGCTATCACTGCTCTGAGTGACTCCATCTTGAACTTGAACTTTTTTATGTAGAGGTTCAAGGACTTCAGATTTAGAATAGGCCTTACCGAGCCATCCGGCTTCGGTACCACAAATAGAGTGGAATAATACCCCTTTCCTTGTTGTAATAGGGGTACTTTGACTATCACCTGCTGAGCGTACAGCTTGTGAATGGCTTCCAACACCCTCTCCCTTTCGGAAGAGACGGTTGGTAAGGCAGACTTCAGGAAACGATGAGGAGGATCCGTCTCTAATTCCAACCTGTACCCCTGAGATATTATCTGCAGGATCCAGGGGTCTACCTGCGAGTGAGCCCACTGCGCGCTGTAATTTTTGAGACGGCCCCCCACTGTCCCCGAGTCCGCTTGAGAGGCCCCAGCGTCATGCTGAGGTTTTTGCAGGAGCCGGGGAGGGCTTCTGTTCCTGGGAAGGAGCTGCCTGTTGGTGTCTCTTCCCTCTTCCTCTGCCTCGTGGCAGGTACGACAAGCCCTTCGCTCTCTTATTTTTGTAGGAGCGAAAAGGCTGCGGTTGAAAGGTCGGTGCCTTTCTCTGTTGGGGAGTGACTTGAGGTAAAAAAGTGGATTTCCCGGCAGTAGCCGTGGCCACCAAGTCTGATAGACCAACTCCAAATAACTCCTCCCCTTTATACGGCAAAACCTCCATGTGACGTTTTGAATCCGCATCGCCTGTCCACTGTCGTGTCCATAAGGCTCTTCTGGCTGAAATGGACATAGCACTCACCCGAGATGCCAGTGTGCAAATATCCCTCTGTGCATCACGCATATAGATAAATGCATCCTTTATTTGTTCTAACGACAGTAAAACATTGTCCCTATCTAGGGTATCAATATTTTCAATCAGGGATTCTGACCAAACTACTCCAGCACTGCACATCCAGGCAGTTGCTATAGCTGGTCGTAGTATAACACCTGCATGTGTGTATATATTCTTTTGAATAACTTCCATCTTTCTATCTGATGGATCCTTAAGTGCGGCCGTCTCAGGAGAGGGTAACGCCACTTGTTTGGATAAGCGTGTGAGCGCCTTGTCCACCTTAGGGGGTGTTTCCCAGCGCGCCCTAACCTCTGGCGGGAAAGGGTATAATGCCAATAACTTTTTTGAAATTATCAACTTTTTATCAGGAGCAACCCACGCTTCATCACACACGTCATTTAATTCTTCTGATTCAGGAAAAACTGTTTGTAGTTTTTTCACACCATACATAATACCCTGTTTTACGGTATCTGTAGTATCAGCTAAATGTAACGTCTCCTTCATTGCCAAAATCATATAACGTGTGGCCCTACTGGAAAATACGTTTGAATTTCTACCGTCGTCACTGGAATCAGTGCCCGTGTCTGGGTCTGTGTCGACCGACTGAGGCAAAGGGCGTTTTACAGCCCCTGACGGTGTTTGAGGCGCCTGGACAGGCATTAATTGATTGTCCGGCCGCCTCATGTCCTCAACTGACTGTTTAAGGGAAGATAAACCATCACGTAATTCCACAAATAAAGGCATCCATTCTGGTGTCGACCCCCTGGGGGGTGACATCTGCATATTTGGCAATTGCTCCGCCTCCACACCAATATCGTCCTCATACATGTCGACACCACGTACCGACACACACCGCAAACTCACAGGGAATGCTCTAATGAAGACAGGACCCACTAGCCCTTTTGGGGAGACAGAGGGAGAGTCTGCCAGCACACACCACAAAGCGCTATATATACAAGGGATATCCTTATATTAAGTGCTCCCTTATAGCTGCTTTAATATATATATATATAGCCATTAATGTGCCCCCCCTCTCTGTTTTACCCTGTTTCTGTAGTGCAGTGCAGGGGAGAGACCTGGGAGCCGTTCTGACCAGCGGAGCTGTGACAGAAAATGGCGCCGTGTGCTGAGGAGATAGGCCCCGCCCCTTTTTCGGCGGGTTCTTCTCCCGCTATTTTTCCAGTCAGGCAGGGGTTAAATATCTCCATATAGCCCCTATGGGCTATATGTGAGGTATTTTTAGCCTTGTATAAGGTTTATATTTGCCTCTCAGAGCGCCCCCCCCCAGCGCTCTGCACCCTCAGTGACTGCCCAGTGAAGTGTGCTGAGAGGAAAATGGCGCACAGCTGCAGTGCTGTGCGCTACCTTATGAAGACTGAGGAGTCTTCAGCCGCCGGTTTCCGGACCTCTTCACGCTTCAGCATCTGCAAGGGGGTCGGCGGCGCGGCTCCGGGACCGGACTCCACGGCTGGGCCTGTGTTCGATCCCTCTGGAGCTAATGGTGTCCAGTAGCCAAGCAGCAAATCCACTCTGCATGCAGGTGAGTTTACTACTTTCCCCCTAAGTCCCACGTTGCAGTGATCCTGTTGCCAGCAGGACTCACTGTAAAGAAAAAAACCTAAACTAAACTTTCTCTAAGCAGCTCTTTAGGAGAGCCACCTAGATTGCACCCTTCTCGTTCGGGCACAAAATCTAACTGGAGTCTGGAGGAGGGTCATAGGGGGAGGAGCCAGTGCACACCACCTGACCTAGTAAAGCTTTACTTTTTTGTGCCCTGTCTCCTGCGGAGCCGCTATTCCCCATGGTCCTTTCAGGAACCCCAGCATCCACTTAGGACGATAGAGAAACAGGGCTGAGCGCAATACAGTCCTCCAGTGATATACAATAATAACAGGGCTGAGCACAATACAGTCCTCCAGTGATATACAATAATAACCAGGCTGAGGGCAATACAGTCCTCCAGTGATATACAATAATAACCAGGCTCAGCACAATACAATCCTCCAGTGATATACAATAATAACCAGGCTGAGGGCAATACAGTCCTCCATTGGTATACAATAATAACTGGGCTGCGCACAATACAGTCCTCCATTGATATACAATAATAATCAGGCTGAGCGCAATACAGTCCTCCAGTGATATACAATAATAACCAGGCTGAGCACAATACAGTCCTCCATTGATATACAATAATAACCAGGCAGAGCGCAATACAGTCCTCCAGTGATATACAATAATAACCAGGCTGAGCACAATACAGTCCTCCAGTGATATACAATAATAACTGGGCTGCACACAATACAGTCCTCCAGTGATATACAATAATAACCAGGCAGAGCGCAATACAGTCCTCCATTGATATACAATAATAACTGGGCTGTGCACAATACAGTCCTCCATTGATATACAATAATAACTGGGCTGCGCACAATACAGTCCTCCATTGATATACAATAATAACTGGGCTGCGCACAATACAGTCCTCCATTGATATACAATAATAACCAGGCTGAGGGCAATACAGTCCTCCAGTGATATACAATAATAACCAGGCTGAGCACAATACAATCCTCCAGTGATATACAATAATAACCAGGCTGAGGGCAATACAGTCCTCCAGTGATATACAATAATAACAGGGCTGAGCGCAATACAGTCCTCCAGTGATATACAATAATAACAGGGCTGAGCACAATACAGTCCTCCAGTGATATACAATAATAACCAGGCTGAGGGCAATACAGTCCTCCAGTGATATACAATAATAACCAGGCTGAGCACAATACAATCCTCCAGTGATATACAATAATAACCAGGCTGAGGGCAATACAGTCCTCCAGTGATATACAATAATAACCAGGCTGGGCACAATACAATCCTCCAGTGATATACAATAATAACCAGGCTGAGGGCAATACAGTCCTCAATTGGTATACAATAATAACTGGGCTGCGCACAATACATGTCCTCCATTGATATACAATAATAATCAGGCTGAGGGCAATACAGTCCTCCATTGATATACAATAATAACCGGGCTGAGCACAATACAGTCCTCCATTGATATACAATAATAACTGGGCTGAGCACAATACAGTCCTCCATTGATATACAATAATAACTGGGCTGCGCACAATACAGTCCTCCAGTGATATACAATAATAACCAGGCAGAGGGCAATACAGTCCTCCAGTGATATACAATAATAACAGGGCTGAGCGCAATACAGTCCTCCAGTGATATACAATAATAACAGGGCTGAGCACAATACAGTCCTCCAGTGATATACAATAATAACCAGGCTGAGGGCAATACAGTCCTCCAGTGATATACAATAATAACCAGGCTGAGCACAATACAATCCTCCAGTGATATACAATAATAACCAGGCTGAGGGCAATACAGTCCTCCATTGGTATACAATAATAACCAGGCTGGGCACAATACAATCCTCCAGTGATATACAATAATAACCAGGCTGAGGGCAATACAGTCCTCCATTGGTATACAATAATAACTGGGCTGCGCACAATACATGTCCTCCATTGATATACAATAATAATCAGACTGAGGGCAATACAGTCCTCCATTGATATACAATAATAACCGGGCTGAGCACAATACAGTCCTCCATTGATATACAATAATAACTGGGCTGAGCACAATACAGTCCTCCATTGATATACAATAATAACTGGGCTGCGCACAATACAGTCCTCCAGTGATATACAATAATAACCAGGCAGAGGGCAATACAGTCCTCCAGTGATATACAATAACAACAGGGCTGAGCGCAATACAGTCCTCCAGTGATATACAATAATAACAGGGCTGAGCACAATACAGTCCTCCAGTGATATACAATAATAACCAGGCTGAGCACAATACAATCCTCCAGTGATATACAATAATAACCAGGCTGAGGGCAATACAGTCCTCCATTGGTATACAATAATAACTGGGCTGCGCACAATACAGTCCTCCATTGATATACAATAATAATCAGGCTGAGGGCAATACAGTCCTCCATTGATATACAATAATAACCGGGCTGTGCGCAATACAGTCCTCCAGTGATATACAATAATAACCAGGCTGAGAGCAATACAGTCCTCCAGTGGTATACAATAATAACCAGGCTGAGCACAATACAGTCCTCCATTGATATACAATAATAACCAGGCAGAGCGCAATACAGTCCTCCAGTGATATACAATAATAACCAGGCTGAGCACAATACAGTCCTCCAGTGATATACAATAATAACTGGGCTGCACACAATACAGTCCTCCATTGATATACAATAATAACAGGGCTGAGCACAATACAGTCCTCCAATGATATACAATAATAACTGGGCTGCGCACAATACAGTCCTCCAGTGATATACAATAATAACCAGGCAGAGCGCAATACAGTCCTCCATTGATATACAATAATAACTGGGCTGTGCACAATACAGTCCTCCATTGATATACAATAATAACTGGGCTGCGCACAATACAGTCCTCCATTGATATACAATAATAACTGGGCTGCGCACAATACAGTCCTCCATTGATATACAATAATAACTGGGCTGCGCACAATACAGTCCTCCAGTGATATACAATAATAACCAGGCAGAGCGCAATACAGTCCTCCAGTGATATACAATAATAACCAGGCTGAGCACAATACAGTCCTCCATTGATATACAATAATAACCAGGCAGAGCGCAATACAGTCCTCCATTGATATACAATAATAACAGGGCTGAGCATAATACAGTCCTCCAGGGATATACAATAGTAACTGGGCTGAGCACAATACAGTCCTCCAGTGATATACAATAATAACTGGGCTGAGCATAATACAGTCCTCCAGTGATATACAATAATAACCAGGCCGAGTGCAATACAGTCCTCCAGTAATATACAATAATAACCAGGCTGAGCGCAATATAGTCCTCCAATGATATACAATAATAACCAGGCTGAGCACAATACAATCCTCCAGTGATATACAATAATAACTGGGCTGCGCACAATACATGTCCTCCAGTGATATACAATAATAACCAGAGCGCAATACAGTCCTCCAGTGATATACAATAATAACCAGGCAGAGCACAATACAGTCCTCCACTGGTATACAATAATAACTGGGCTGCGCACAATACAGTCCTCCAGCGATATACAATAATACCCAGGCAGATCGCAATACAGTCCTCCATTGATATACAATAATAACAGGGCTGAGCACAATATAGTCCTCCAGTGATATACAATAATAACAGGGCTGAGCATAATACAGTCCTCCAGTGATATACAATAATAACCAGGCTGAGCACAATATAGTCCTCCATTGATATACAATAATAACTGGGCTGCGCACAATACAGTCCTCCATTGATATACAATAATAACCAGGCTGAGCACAATACAGTCCTCCAGTGATATACAATAATAACCAGGCTGAGCACAATACAGTCCTCCATTGATATACAATAATAACTGGGCTGCGCACAATACAGTCCTCCATTGATATACAATAATAACTGGGCTGCGCACAATACAGTCCTCCATTGATATACAATAATAACCAGGCTGAGGGCAATACAGTCCTCCAGTGATATACAATAATAACCAGGCTGAGCACAATACAATCCTCCAGTGATATACAATAATAACCAGGCTGAGGGCAATACAGTCCTCCAGTGATATACAATAATAACCAGGCAGAGCACAATACAGTCCTCCAGTGGTATACAATAATAACCAGGCTGAGCACAATACAGTCCTCCATTGATATACAATAATAACCAGGCAGAGCGCAATACAGTCCTCCAGTGATATACAATAATAACCAGGCTGAGCACAATACAGTCCTCCAGTGATATACAATAATAACTGGGCTGCACACAATACAGTCCTCCATTGATATACAATAATAACAGGGCTGAGCACAATACAGTCCTCCATTGATATACAATAATAACTGGGCTGCGCACAATACAGTCCTCCAGTGATATACAATAATAACCAGGCAGAGCGCAATACAGTCCTCCATTGATATACAATAATAACTGGGCTGTGCACAATACAGTCCTCCATTGATATACAATAATAACTGGGCTGCGCACAATACAGTCCTCCATTGATATACAATAATAACCAGGCTGAGGGCAATACAGTCCTCCAGTGATATACAATAATAACCAGGCTGAGCACAATACAATCCTCCAGTGATATACAATAATAACCAGGCTGAGGGCAATACAGTCCTCCAGTGATATACAATAATAACAGGGCTGAGCGCAATACAGTCCTCCAGTGATATACAATAATAACAGGGCTGAGCACAATACAGTCCTCCAGTGATATACAATAATAACCAGGCTGAGCACAATACAGTCCTCCATTGATATACAATAATAACCAGGCTGAGCACAATACAATCCTCCAGTGATATACAATAATAACCAGGCTGAGGGCAATACAGTCCTCCAGTGATATACAATAATAACCAGGCTGGGCACAATACAATCCTCCAGTGATATACAATAATAACCAGGCTGAGGGCAATACAGTCCTCCATTGATATACAATAATAACTGGGCTGAGCACAATACAGTCCTCCATTGATATACAATAATAACTGGGCTGCGCACAATACAGTCCTCCAGTGATATACAATAATAACCAGGCAGAGGGCAATACAGTCCTCCAGTGATATACAATAATAACAGGGCTGAGCGCAATACAGTCCTCCAGTGATATACAATAATAACAGGGCTGAGCACAATACAGTCCTCCATTGGTATACAATAATAACCAGGCTGGGCACAATACAATCCTCCAGTGATATACAATAATAACCAGGCTGAGGGCAATACAGTCCTCCATTGGTATACAATAATAACTGGGCTGCGCACAATACATGTCCTCCATTGATATACAATAATAATCAGGCTGAGGGCAATACAGTCCTCCATTGATATACAATAATAACCGGGCTGAGCACAATACAGTCCTCCATTGATATACAATAATAACTGGGCTGAGCACAATACAGTCCTCCATTGATATACAATAATAACTGGGCTGCGCACAATACAGTCCTCCAGTGATATACAATAATAACCAGGCAGAGGGCAATACAGTCCTCCAGTGATATACAATAACAACAGGGCTGAGCGCAATACAGTCCTCCAGTGATATACAATAATAACAGGGCTGAGCACAATACAGTCCTCCAGTGATATACAATAATAACCAGGCTGAGCACAATACAATCCTCCAGTGATATACAATAATAACCAGGCTGAGGGCAATACAGTCCTCCATTGGTATACAATAATAACTGGGCTGCGCACAATACAGTCCTCCATTGATATACAATAATAACTGGGCTGCGCACAATACAGTCCTCCAGTGATATACAATAATAACCAGGCAGAGCGCAATACAGTCCTCCATTGATATACAATAATAACTGGGCTGTGCACAATACAGTCCTCCATTGATATACAATAATAACTGGGCTGCGCACAATACAGTCCTCCATTGATATACAATAATAACTGGGCTGCGCACAATACAGTCCTCCATTGATATACAATAATAACTGGGCTGCGCACAATACAGTCCTCCAGTGATATACAATAATAACCAGGCAGAGCGCAATACAGTCCTCCAGTGATATACAATAATAACCAGGCTGAGCACAATACAGTCCTCCATTGATATACAATAATAACCAGGCAGAGCGCAATACAGTCCTCCATTGATATACAATAATAACAGGGCTGAGCATAATACAGTCCTCCAGGGATATACAATAGTAACTGGGCTGAGCACAATACAGTCCTCCAGTGATATACAATAATAACTGGGCTGAGCATAATACAGTCCTCCAGTGATATACAATAATAACCAGGCCGAGTGCAATACAGTCCTCCAGTAATATACAATAATAACCAGGCTGAGCGCAATATAGTCCTCCAATGATATACAATAATAACCAGGCTGAGCACAATACAATCCTCCAGTGATATACAATAATAACTGGGCTGCGCACAATACATGTCCTCCAGTGATATACAATAATAACCAGAGCGCAATACAGTCCTCCAGTGATATACAATAATAACCAGGCAGAGCACAATACAGTCCTCCACTGGTATACAATAATAACTGGGCTGCGCACAATACAGTCCTCCAGCGATATACAATAATACCCAGGCAGATCGCAATACAGTCCTCCATTGATATACAATAATAACAGGGCTGAGCACAATATAGTCCTCCAGTGATATACAATAATAACAGGGCTGAGCATAATACAGTCCTCCAGTGATATACAATAATAACCAGGCTGAGCACAATATAGTCCTCCATTGATATACAATAATAACTGGGCTGCGCACAATACAGTCCTCCATTGATATACAATAATAACCAGGCTGAGCACAATACAGTCCTCCAGTGATATACAATAATAACCAGGCTGAGCACAATACAGTCCTCCATTGATATACAATAATAACTGGGCTGCGCACAATACAGTCCTCCATTGATATACAATAATAACTGGGCTGCGCACAATACAGTCCTCCATTGATATACAATAATAACCAGGCTGAGGGCAATACAGTCCTCCAGTGATATACAATAATAACCAGGCTGAGCACAATACAATCCTCCAGTGATATACAATAATAACCAGGCTGAGGGCAATACAGTCCTCCAGTGATATACAATAATAACCAGGCAGAGCACAATACAGTCCTCCAGTGGTATACAATAATAACCAGGCTGAGCACAATACAGTCCTCCATTGATATACAATAATAACCAGGCAGAGCGCAATACAGTCCTCCAGTGATATACAATAATAACCAGGCTGAGCACAATACAGTCCTCCAGTGATATACAATAATAACTGGGCTGCACACAATACAGTCCTCCATTGATATACAATAATAACAGGGCTGAGCACAATACAGTCCTCCATTGATATACAATAATAACTGGGCTGCGCACAATACAGTCCTCCAGTGATATACAATAATAACCAGGCAGAGCGCAATACAGTCCTCCATTGATATACAATAATAACTGGGCTGTGCACAATACAGTCCTCCATTGATATACAATAATAACTGGGCTGCGCACAATACAGTCCTCCATTGATATACAATAATAACCAGGCTGAGGGCAATACAGTCCTCCAGTGATATACAATAATAACCAGGCTGAGCACAATACAATCCTCCAGTGATATACAATAATAACCAGGCTGAGGGCAATACAGTCCTCCAGTGATATACAATAATAACAGGGCTGAGCGCAATACAGTCCTCCAGTGATATACAATAATAACAGGGCTGAGCACAATACAGTCCTCCAGTGATATACAATAATAACCAGGCTGAGCACAATACAGTCCTCCATTGATATACAATAATAACCAGGCTGAGCACAATACAATCCTCCAGTGATATACAATAATAACCAGGCTGAGGGCAATACAGTCCTCCAGTGATATACAATAATAACCAGGCTGGGCACAATACAATCCTCCAGTGATATACAATAATAACCAGGCTGAGGGCAATACAGTCCTCCATTGGTATACAATAATAACTGGGCTGCGCACAATACATGTCCTCCATTGATATACAATAATAATCAGGCTGAGGGCAATACAGTCCTCCATTGATATACAATAATAACCGGGCTGAGCACAATACAGTCCTCCATTGATATACAATAATAACTGGGCTGAGCACAATACAGTCCTCCATTGATATACAATAATAACTGGGCTGCGCACAATACAGTCCTCCAGTGATATACAATAATAACCAGGCAGAGGGCAATACAGTCCTCCAGTGATATACAATAATAACAGGGCTGAGCGCAATACAGTCCTCCAGTGATATACAATAATAACAGGGCTGAGCACAATACAGTCCTCCAGTGATATACAATAATAACCAGGCTGAGCACAATACAATCCTCCAGTGATAAACAATAATAACCAGGCTGAGGGCAATACAGTCCTCCATTGGTATACAATAATAACCAGGCTGGGCACAATACAATCCTCCAGTGATATACAATAATAACCAGGCTGAGGGCAATACAGTCCTCCATTGGTATACAATAATAACTGGGCTGCGCACAATACATGTCCTCCATTGATATACAATAATAATCAGGCTGAGGGCAATACAGTCCTCCATTGATATACAATAATAACCGGGCTGAGCACAATACAGTCCTCCATTGATATACAATAATAACTGGGCTGAGCACAATACAGTCCTCCATTGATATACAATAATAACTGGGCTGCGCACAATACAGTCCTCCAGTGATATACAATAATAACCAGGCAGAGGGCAATACAGTCCTCCAGTGATATACAATAACAACAGGGCTGAGCGCAATACAGTCCTCCAGTGATATACAATAATAACAGGGCTGAGCACAATACAGTCCTCCAGTGATATACAATAATAACCAGGCTGAGCACAATACAATCCTCCAGTGATATACAATAATAACCAGGCTGAGGGCAATACAGTCCTCCATTGGTATACAATAATAACTGGGCTGCGCACAATACAGTCCTCCATTGATATACAATAATAACTGGGCTGCGCACAATACAGTCCTCCAGTGATATACAATAATAACCAGGCAGAGCGCAATACAGTCCTCCATTGATATACAATAATAACTGGGCTGTGCACAATACAGTCCTCCATTGATATACAATAATAACTGGGCTGCGCACAATACAGTCCTCCATTGATATACAATAATAACTGGGCTGCGCACAATACAGTCCTCCATTGATATACAATAATAACTGGGCTGCGCACAATACAGTCCTCCAGTGATATACAATAATAACCAGGCAGAGCGCAATACAGTCCTCCAGTGATATACAATAATAACCAGGCTGAGCACAATACAGTCCTCCATTGATATACAATAATAACCAGGCAGAGCGCAATACAGTCCTCCATTGATATACAATAATAACAGGGCTGAGCATAATACAGTCCTCCAGGGATATACAATAGTAACTGGGCTGAGCACAATACAGTCCTCCAGTGATATACAATAATAACTGGGCTGAGCATAATACAGTCCTCCAGTGATATACAATAATAACCAGGCCGAGTGCAATACAGTCCTCCAGTAATATACAATAATAACCAGGCTGAGCGCAATATAGTCCTCCAATGATATACAATAATAACCAGGCTGAGCACAATACAATCCTCCAGTGATATACAATAATAACTGGGCTGCGCACAATACATGTCCTCCAGTGATATACAATAATAACCAGAGCGCAATACAGTCCTCCAGTGATATACAATAATAACCAGGCAGAGCACAATACAGTCCTCCACTGGTATACAATAATAACTGGGCTGCGCACAATACAGTCCTCCAGCGATATACAATAATACCCAGGCAGATCGCAATACAGTCCTCCATTGATATACAATAATAACAGGGCTGAGCACAATATAGTCCTCCAGTGATATACAATAATAACAGGGCTGAGCATAATACAGTCCTCCAGTGATATACAATAATAACCAGGCTGAGCACAATATAGTCCTCCATTGATATACAATAATAACTGGGCTGCGCACAATACAGTCCTCCATTGATATACAATAATAACCAGGCTGAGCACAATACAGTCCTCCAGTGATATACAATAATAACCAGGCTGAGCACAATACAGTCCTCCATTGATATACAATAATAACTGGGCTGCGCACAATACAGTCCTCCATTGATATACAATAATAACTGGGCTGCGCACAATACAGTCCTCCATTGATATACAATAATAACCAGGCTGAGGGCAATACAGTCCTCCAGTGATATACAATAATAACCAGGCTGAGCACAATACAATCCTCCAGTGATATACAATAATAACCAGGCTGAGGGCAATACAGTCCTCCAGTGATATACAATAATAACAGGGCTGAGCGCAATACAGTCCTCCAGTGATATACAATAATAACAGGGCTGAGCACAATACAGTCCTCCAGTGATATACAATAATAACCAGGCTGAGGGCAATACAGTCCTCCAGTGATATACAATAATAACCAGGCTGAGCACAATACAATCCTCCAGTGATATACAATAATAACCAGGCTGAGGGCAATACAGTCCTCCAGTGATATACAATAATAACCAGGCTGGGCACAATACAATCCTCCAGTGATATACAATAATAACCAGGCTGAGGGCAATACAGTCCTCCATTGGTATACAATAATAACTGGGCTGCGCACAATACATGTCCTCCATTGGATATACAATAATAATCAGGCTGAGGGCAATACAGTCCTCCATTGATATACAATAATAACTGGGCTGAGCACAATACAGTCCTCCATTGATATACAATAATAACTGGGCTGAGCACAATACAGTCCTCCAGTGATATACAATAATAACCAGGCAGAGGGCAATACAGTCCTCCAGTGATATACAATAATAACAGGGCTGAGCACAATACAGTCCTCCAGTGATATACAATAATAACCAGGCTGAGGGCAATACAGTCCTCCAGTGATATACAATAATAACCAGGCTCAGCACAATACAATCCTCCAGTGATATACAATAATAACCAGGCTGAGGGCAATACAGTCCTCCATTGGTATACAATAATAACTGGGCTGCGCACAATACAGTCCTCCATTGATATACAATAATAATCAGGCTGAGCGCAATACAGTCCTCCAGTGATATACAATAATAACAGGGCTGAGCACAATACAGTCCTCCAGTGATATACAATAATAACCAGGCTGAGGGCAATACAGTCCTCCAGTGATATACAATAATAACCAGGCAGAGCGCAATACAGTCCTCCAGTGATATACAATAATAACCAGGCTGAGCACAATACAGTCCTCCATTGATATACAATAATAACTGGGCTGAGCACAATACAGTCCTCCATTGATAAACAATAATAACTGGGCTGCGCACAATACAGTCCTCCATTGATATACAATAATAACCAGGCAGAGCACAATACAGTCCTCCATTGATATACAATAATAACCAGGCAGAGCACAATACAGTCCTCCAGTGGTATACAATAATAACCAGGCTGAGCACAATACAGTCCTCCATTGATATACAATAATAACCAGGCAGAGCGCAATACAGTCCTCCAGTGATATACAATAATAACCAGGCTGAGCACAATACAGTCCTCCAGTGATATACAATAATAACTGGGCTGCACACAATACAGTCCTCCATTGATATACAATAATAACAGGGCTGAGCACAATACAGTCCTCCATTGATATACAATAATAACTGGGCTGCGCACAATACAGTCCTCCAGTGATATACAATAATAACCAGGCAGAGCGCAATACAGTCCTCCATTGATATACAATAATAACTGGGCTGTGCACAATACAGTCCTCCATTGATATACAATAATAACTGGGCTGCGCACAATACAGTCCTCCATTGATATACAATAATAACCAGGCTGAGGGCAATACAGTCCTCCAGTGATATACAATAATAACCAGGCTGAGCACAATACAATCCTCCAGTGATATACAATAATAACCAGGCTGAGGGCAATACAGTCCTCCAGTGATATACAATAATAACAGGGCTGAGCGCAATACAGTCCTCCAGTGATATACAATAATAACCAGGCTGAGCACAATACAGTCCTCCATTGATATACAATAATAACCAGGCTGAGCACAATACAATCCTCCAGTGATATACAATAATAACCAGGCTGAGGGCAATACAGTCCTCCAGTGATATACAATAATAACCAGGCTGGGCACAATACAATCCTCCAGTGATATACAATAATAACCAGGCTGAGGGCAATACAGTCCTCCATTGGTATACAATAATAACTGGGCTGCGCACAATACATGTCCTCCATTGATATACAATAATAATCAGGCTGAGGGCAATACAGTCCTCCATTGATATACAATAATAACCGGGCTGAGCACAATACAGTCCTCCATTGATATACAATAATAACTGGGCTGAGCACAATACAGTCCTCCATTGATATACAATAATAACTGGGCTGCGCACAATACAGTCCTCCAGTGATATACAATAATAACCAGGCAGAGGGCAATACAGTCCTCCAGTGATATACAATAACAACAGGGCTGAGCGCAATACAGTCCTCCAGTGATATACAATAATAACAGGGCTGAGCACAATACAGTCCTCCAGTGATATACAATAATAACCAGGCTGAGCACAATACAATCCTCCAGTGATATACAATAATAACCAGGCTGAGGGCAATACAGTCCTCCATTGGTATACAATAATAACTGGGCTGCGCACAATACAGTCCTCCATTGATATACAATAATAATCAGGCTGAGGGCAATACAGTCCTCCATTGATATACAATAATAACCGGGCTGTGCGCAATACAGTCCTCCAGTGATATACAATAATAACCAGGCTGAGAGCAATACAGTCCTCCAGTGGTATACAATAATAACCAGGCTGAGCACAATACAGTCCTCCATTGATATACAATAATAACCAGGCAGAGCGCAATACAGTCCTCCAGTGATATACAATAATAACCAGGCTGAGCACAATACAGTCCTCCAGTGATATACAATAATAACTGGGCTGCACACAATACAGTCCTCCATTGATATACAATAATAACAGGGCTGAGCACAATACAGTCCTCCATTGATATACAATAATAACTGGGCTGCGCACAATACAGTCCTCCAGTGATATACAATAATAACCAGGCAGAGCGCAATACAGTCCTCCATTGATATACAATAATAACTGGGCTGTGCACAATACAGTCCTCCATTGATATACAATAATAACTGGGCTGCGCACAATACAGTCCTCCATTGATATACAATAATAACTGGGCTGCGCACAATACAGTCCTCCATTGATATACAATAATAACTGGGCTGCGCACAATACAGTCCTCCAGTGATATACAATAATAACCAGGCAGAGCGCAATACAGTCCTCCAGTGATATACAATAATAACCAGGCTGAGCACAATACAGTCCTCCATTGATATACAATAATAACCAGGCAGAGCGCAATACAGTCCTCCATTGATATACAATAATAACAGGGCTGAGCATAATACAGTCCTCCAGGGATATACAATAGTAACTGGGCTGAGCACAATACAGTCCTCCAGTGATATACAATAATAACTGGGCTGAGCATAATACAGTCCTCCAGTGATATACAATAATAACCAGGCCGAGTGCAATACAGTCCTCCAGTAATATACAATAATAACCAGGCTGAGCGCAATACAGTCCTCCAATGATATACAATAATAACCAGGCTGAGCACAATACAATCCTCCAGTGATATACAATAATAACCAGGCTGTGCACAATACAGTCCTCCAGTGATATACAATAATAACCAGACCGCAATACAGTCCTCCAGTGATATACAATAATAACCAGGCAGAGCACAATACAGTCCTCCACTGGTATACAATAATAACTGGGCTGCGCACAATACAGTCCTCCAGCGATATACAATAATACCCAGGCAGATCGCAATACAGTCCTCCATTGATATACAATAATAACAGGGCTGAGCACAATATAGTCCTCCAGTGATATACAATAATAACAGGGCTGAGCATAATACAGTCCTCCAGTGATATACAATAATAACCAGGCTGAGCACAATATAGTCCTCCATTGATATACAATAATAACTGGGCTGCGCACAATACAGTCCTCCATTGATATACAATAATAACCAGGCTGAGCACAATACAGTCCTCCAGTGATATACAATAATAACCAGGCTGAGCACAATACAGTCCTCCATTGATATACAATAATAACTGGGCTGCGCACAATACAGTCCTCCATTGATATACAATAATAACTGGGCTGCGCACAATACAGTCCTCCATTGATATACAATAATAACCAGGCTGAGGGCAATACAGTCCTCCAGTGATATACAATAATAACCAGGCTGAGCACAATACAATCCTCCAGTGATATACAATAATAACCAGGCTGAGGGCAATACAGTCCTCCAGTGATATACAATAATAACAGGGCTGAGCGCAATACAGTCCTCCAGTGATATACAATAATAACAGGGCTGAGCACAATACAGTCCTCCAGTGATATACAATAATAACCAGGCTGAGGGCAATACAGTCCTCCAGTGATATACAATAATAACCAGGCTGAGCACAATACAATCCTCCAGTGATATACAATAATAACCAGGCTGAGGGCAATACAGTCCTCCAGTGATATACAATAATAACCAGGCTGGGCACAATACAATCCTCCAGTGATATACAATAATAACAAGGCTGAGGGCAATACAGTCCTCCATTGGTATACAATAATAACTGGGCTGCGCACAATACATGTCCTCCATTGATATACAATAATAATCAGGCTGAGGGCAATACAGTCCTCCATTGATATACAATAATAACTGGGCTGAGCACAATACAGTCCTCCATTGATATACAATAATAACTGGGCTGAGCACAATACAGTCCTCCATTGATATACAATAATAACTGGGCTGCGCACAATACAGTCCTCCAGTGATATACAATAATAACCAGGCAGAGGGCAATACAGTCCTCCAGTGATATACAATAATAACCAGGCAGAGGGCAATACAGTCCTCCAGTGATATACAATAATAACAGGGCTGAGCGCAATACAGTCCTCCAGTGATATACAATAATAACAGGGCTGAGCACAATACAGTCCTCCAGTGATATACAATAATAACCAGGCTGAGCACAATACAGTCCTCCAGTGATATACAATAATAACTGGGCTGCACACAATACAGTCCTCCATTGATATACAATAATAACAGGGCTGAGCACAATACAGTCCTCCATTGATATACAATAATAACTGGGCTGCGCACAATACAGTCCTCCAGTGATATACAATAATAACCAGGCAGAGCGCAATACAGTCCTCCATTGATATACAATAATAACTGGGCTGTGCACAATACAGTCCTCCATTGATATACAATAATAACTGGGCTGCGCACAATACAGTCCTCCATTGATATACAATAATAACTGGGCTGCGCACAATACAGTCCTCCATTGATATACAATAATAACTGGGCTGCGCACAATACAGTCCTCCAGTGATATACAATAATAACCAGGCAGAGCGCAATACAGTCCTCCAGTGATATACAATAATAACCAGGCTGAGCACAATACAGTCCTCCATTGATATACAATAATAACCAGGCAGAGCGCAATACAGTCCTCCATTGATATACAATAATAACAGGGCTGAGCATAATACAGTCCTCCAGGGATATACAATAGTAACTGGGCTGAGCACAATACAGTCCTCCAGTGATATACAATAATAACTGGGCTGAGCATAATACAGTCCTCCAGTGATATACAATAATAACCAGGCCGAGTGCAATACAGTCCTCCAGTAATATACAATAATAACCAGGCTGAGCGCAATATAGTCCTCCAATGATATACAATAATAACCAGGCTGAGCACAATACAATCCTCCAGTGATATACAATAATAACCAGGCTGTGCACAATACAGTCCTCCAGTGATATACAATAATAACCAGAGCGCAATACAGTCCTCCAGTGATATACAATAATAACCAGGCAGAGCACAATACAGTCCTCCACTGGTATACAATAATAACTGGGCTGCGCACAATACAGTCCTCCAGCGATATACAATAATACCCAGGCAGATCGCAATACAGTCCTCCATTGATATACAATAATAACAGGGCTGAGCACAATATAGTCCTCCAGTGATATACAATAATAACAGGGCTGAGCATAATACAGTCCTCCAGTGATATACAATAATAACCAGGCTGAGCACAATATAGTCCTCCATTGATATACAATAATAACTGGGCTGCGCACAATACAGTCCTCCATTGATATACAATAATAACCAGGCTGAGCACAATACAGTCCTCCAGTGATATACAATAATAACCAGGCTGAGCACAATACAGTCCTCCATTGATATACAATAATAACCAGGCTGAGCACAATACAGTCCTCCAGTGATATACAATAATAACCAGGCTGAGCACAATACAGTCCTCCATTGATATACAATAATAACTGGGCTGCGCACAATACAGTCCTCCATTGATATACAATAATAACTGGGCTGCGCACAATACAGTCCTCCATTGATATACAATAATAACCAGGCTGAGGGCAATACAGTCCTCCAGTGATATACAATAATAACCAGGCTGAGCACAATACAATCCTCCAGTGATATACAATAATAACCAGGCTGAGGGCAATACAGTCCTCCAGTGATATACAATAATAACAGGGCTGAGCGCAATACAGTCCTCCAGTGATATACAATAATAACAGGGCTGAGCACAATACAGTCCTCCAGTGATATACAATAATAACCAGGCTGAGGGCAATACAGTCCTCCAGTGATATACAATAATAACCAGGCTGAGCACAATACAATCCTCCAGTGATATACAATAATAACCAGGCTGAGGGCAATACAGTCCTCCAGTGATATACAATAATAACCAGGCTGGGCACAATACAATCCTCCAGTGATATACAATAATAACCAGGCTGAGGGCAATACAGTCCTCCATTGGTATACAATAATAACTGGGCTGCGCACAATACATGTCCTCCATTGATATACAATAATAATCAGGCTGAGGGCAATACAGTCCTCCATTGATATACAATAATAACTGGGCTGAGCACAATACAGTCCTCCATTGATATACAATAATAACTGGGCTGCGCACAATACAGTCCTCCTTTGATATACAATAATAACTGGGCTGCGCACAATACAGTCCTCCAGTGATATACAATAATAACCAGGCAGAGGGCAATACAGTCCTCCAGTGATATACAATAATAACAGGGCTGAGCGCAATACAGTCCTCCAGTGATATACAATAATAACAGGGCTGAGCACAATACAGTCCTCCAGTGATATACAATAATAACCAGGCAGAGGGCAATACAGTCCTCCAGTGATATACAATAATAACCAGGCTGAGCACAATACAATCCTCCAGTGATATACAATAATAACCAGGCTGAGGGCAATACAGTCCTCCATTGGTATACAATAATAACTGGGCTGCGCACAATACAGTCCTCCATTGATATACAATAATAATCAGGCTGAGCGCAATACAGTCCTCCAGTGATATACAATAATAACAGGGCTGAGCACAATACAGTCCTCCAGTGATATACAATAATAACCAGGCTGAGGGCAATACAGTCCTCCAGTGATATACAATAATAACCAGGCAGAGCGCAATACAGTCCTCCAGTGATATACAATAATAACCAGGCTGAGCACAATACAGTCCTCCATTGATATACAATAATAACTGGGCTGCGCACAATACAGTCCTCCAGTGATATACAATAATAACCAGGCAGAGGGCAATACAGTCCTCCAGTGATATACAATAATAACCAGGCTGAGTACAATGCAGTCCTCCATTGATATACAATAATAACCAGGCTGAGCACAATACAGTCCTCCATTGATATACAATAATAACCAGGCAGAGCACAATACAGTCCTCCAGTGATATACAATAATAACCAGGCTGAGCACAATACAGTCCTCCATTGATATACAATAATAACCAGGCAGAGCACAATACAGTCCTCCATTGATATACAATAATAACCAGGCAGAGCACAATACAGTCCTCCAGTGGTATACAATAATAACCAGGCTGAGCACAAAACAGTCCTCCATTGATATACAATAATAACCAGGCAGAGCGCAATACAGTCCTCCAGTGATATACAATAATAACCAGGCTGAGCACAATACAGTCCTCCAGTGATATACAATAATAACTGGGCTGCACACAATACAGTCCTCCATTGATATACAATAATAACAGGGCTGAGCACAATACAGTCCTCCATTGATATACAATAATAACTGGGCTGCGCACAATACAGTCCTCCATTAATATACAATAATAACTGGGCTGCGCACAATACAGTCCTCCATTGATATACAATAATAACCAGGCTGAGGGCAATACAGTCCTCCAGTGATATACAATAATAACCAGGCTGAGCACAATACAATCCTCCAGTGATATACAATAATAACCAGGCTGAGGGCAATACAGTCCTCCAGTGATATACAATAATAACAGGGCTGAGCGCAATACAGTCCTCCAGTGATATACAATAATAACAGGGCTGAGCACAATACAGTCCTCCAGTGATATACAATAATAACCAGGCTGAGGGCAATACAGTCCTCCAGTGATATACAATAATAACCAGGCTGAGCACAATACAGTCCTCCAGTGATATACAATAATAACTGGGCTGCACACAATACAGTCCTCCATTGATATACAATAATAACAGGGCTGAGCACAATACAGTCCTCCATTGATATACAATAATAACTGGGCTGTGCACAATACAGTCCTCCATTAATATACAATAATAACTGGGCTGCGCACAATACAGTCCTCCATTGATATACAATAATAACCAGGCTGAGGGCAATACAGTCCTCCAGTGATATACAATAATAACCAGGCTGAGCACAATACAATCCTCCAGTGATATACAATAATAACCAGGCTGAGGGCAATACAGTCCTCCAGTGATATACAATAATAACAGGGCTGAGCGCAATACAGTCCTCCAGTGATATACAATAATAACAGGGCTGAGCACAATACAGTCCTCCAGTGATATACAATAATAACCAGGCTGAGGGCAATACAGTCCTCCAGTGATATACAATAATAACCAGGCTGAGCACAATACAATCCTCCAGTGATATACAATAATAACCAGGCTGAGGGCAATACAGTCCTCCAGTGATGTACAATAATAACCAGGCTGGGCACAATACAATCCTCCAGTGATATACAATAATAACCAGGCTGAGGGCAATACAGTCCTCCATTGGTATACAATAATAACTGGGCTGCGCACAATACATGTCCTCCATTGATATACAATAATAATCAGGCTGAGGGCAATACAGTCCTCCATTGATATACAATAATAACCGGGCTGAGCACAATACAGTCCTCCATTGATATACAATAATAACTGGGCTGAGCACAATACAGTCCTCCATTGATATACAATAATAACTGGGCTGCGCACAATACAGTCCTCCAGTGATATACAATAATAACCAGGCAGAGGGCAATACAGTCCTCCAGTGATATACAATAATAACAGGGCTGAGCGCAATACAGTCCTCCAGTGATATACAATAATAACAGGGCTGAGCACAATACAGTCCTCCAGTGATATACAATAATAACCAGGCTGAGGGCAATACAGTCCTCCAGTGATATACAATAATAACCAGGCTGAGCACAATACAATCCTCCAGTGATATACAATAATAACCAGGCTGAGGGCAATACAGTCCTCCATTGGTATACAATAATAACCAGGCTGGGCACAATACAATCCTCCAGTGATATACAATAATAACCAGGCTGAGGGCAATACAGTCCTCCATTGGTATACAATAATAACTGGGCTGCGCACAATACATGTCCTCCATTGATATACAATAATAATCAGGCTGAGGGCAATACAGTCCTCCATTGATATACAATAATAACCGGGCTGAGCACAATACAGTCCTCCATTGATATACAATAATAACTGGGCTGAGCACAATACAGTCCTCCATTGATATACAATAATAACTGGGCTGAGCACAATACAGTCCTCCATTGATATACAATAATAACTGGGCTGCGCACAATACAGTCCTCCAGTGATATACAATAATAACCAGGCAGAGGGCAATACAGTCCTCCAGTGATATACAATAACAACAGGGCTGAGCGCAATACAGTCCTCCAGTGATATACAATAATAACAGGGCTGAGCACAATACAGTCCTCCAGTGATATACAATAATAACCAGGCTGAGCACAATACAATCCTCCAGTGATATACAATAATAACCAGGCTGAGGGCAATACAGTCCTCCATTGGTATACAATAATAACTGGGCTGCGCACAATACAGTCCTCCATTGATATACAATAATAATCAGGCTGAGGGCAATACAGTCCTCCATTGATATACAATAATAACCGGGCTGTGCGCAATACAGTCCTCCAGTGATATACAATAATAACCAGGCTGAGAGCAATACAGTCCTCCAGTGGTATACAATAATAACCAGGCTGAGCACAATACAGTCCTCCATTGATATACAATAATAACCAGGCAGAGCGCAATACAGTCCTCCAGTGATATACAATAATAACCAGGCTGAGCACAATACAGTCCTCCAGTGATATACAATAATAACTGGGCTGCACACAATACAGTCCTCCAGTGATATACAATAATAACCAGGCAGAGCGCAATACAGTCCTCCAGTGATATACAATAATAACCAGGCTGAGCACAATACAGTCCTCCATTGATATACAATAATAACCAGGCAGAGCGCAATACAGTCCTCCATTGATATACAATAATAACAGGGCTGAGCATAATACAGTCCTCCATTGATATACAATAATAACTGGGCTGCGCACAATACAGTCCTCCATTGATATACAATAATAACTGGGCTGCGCACAATACAGTCCTCCATTGATATACAATAATAACTGGGCTGCGCACAATACAGTCCTCCATTGATATACAATAATAACTGGGCTGCGCACAATACAGTCCTCCAGTGATATACAATAATAACCAGGCAGAGCGCAATACAGTCCTCCAGTGATATACAATAATAACCAGGCTGAGCACAATACAGTCCTCCATTGATATACAATAATAACCAGGCAGAGCGCAATACAGTCCTCCATTGATATACAATAATAACAGGGCTGAGCATAATACAGTCCTCCAGGGATATACAATAGTAACTGGGCTGAGCACAATACAGTCCTCCAGTGATATACAATAATAACTGGGCTGAGCATAATACAGTCCTCCAGTGATATACAATAATAACCAGGCCGAGTGCAATACAGTCCTCCAGTAATATACAATAATAACCAGGCTGAGCGCAATATAGTCCTCCAATGATATACAATAATAACCAGGCTGAGCACAATACAATCCTCCAGTGATATACAATAATAACCAGGCTGTGCACAATACAGTCCTCCAGTGATATACAATAATAACCAGAGCGCAATACAGTCCTCCAGTGATATACAATAATAACCAGGCAGAGCACAATACAGTCCTCCACTGGTATACAATAATAACTGGGCTGCGCACAATACAGTCCTCCAGCGATATACAATAATACCCAGGCAGATCGCAATACAGTCCTCCATTGATATACAATAATAACAGGGCTGAGCACAATATAGTCCTCCAGTGATATACAATAATAACAGGGCTGAGCATAATACAGTCCTCCAGTGATATACAATAATAACCAGGCTGAGCACAATATAGTCCTCCATTGATATACAATAATAACTGGGCTGCGCACAATACAGTCCTCCATTGATATACAATAATAATCAGGCTGAGGGCAATACAGTCCTCCATTGATATACAATAATAACTGGGCTGAGCACAATACAGTCCTCCATTGATATACAATAATAACTGGGCTGAGCACAATACAGTCCTCCATTGATATACAATAATAACTGGGCTGCACACAATACAGTCCTCCAGTGATATACAATAATAACCAGGCAGAGGGCAATACAGTCCTCCAGTGATATACAATAATAACAGGGCTGAGCACAATACAGTCCTCCAGTGATATACAATAATAACCAGGCTGAGGGCAATACAGTCCTCCAGTGATATACAATAATAACCAGGCTGAGCACAATACAATCCTCCAGTGATATACAATAATAACCAGGCTGAGGGCAATACAGTCCTCCATTGGTATACAATAATAACTGGGCTGCGCACAATACAGTCCTCCATTGATATACAATAATAATCAGGCTGAGCGCAATATAGTCCTCCAGTGATATACAATAATAACAGGGCTGAGCACAATACAGTCCTCCAGTGATATACAATAATAACCAGGCTGAGGGCAATACAGTCCTCCAGTGATATACAATAATAACCAGGCAGAGCGCAATACAGTCCTCCAGTGATATACAATAATAACCAGGCTGAGCACAATACAGTCCTCCATTGATATACAATAATAACTGGGCTGAGCACAATACAGTCCTCCATTGATATACAATAATAACTGGGCTGCGCACAATACAGTCCTCCAGTGATATACAATAATAACCAGGCAGAGGGCAATACAGTCCTCCAGTGATATACAATAATAACCAGGCTGAGCACAATGCAGTCCTCCATTGATATACAATAATAACTGGGCTGAGCACAATACAGTCCTCCATTGATATACAATAATAACCAGGCAGAACGCAATACAGTCCTCCAGTGATATACAATAATAACCAGGCTGAGCACAATACAGCCCTCGATTGATATACAATAATAACTGGGCTGCGCACAATACAGTCCTCCATTGATATACAATAATAATCAGGCTGAGGGCAATACAGTCCTCCATTGATATACAATAATAACCGGGCTGTGCGCAATACAGTCCTCCAGTGATATACAATAATAACCAGGCTGAGAGCAATACAGTCCTCCAGTGGTATACAATAATAACCAGGCTGAGCACAATACAGTCCTCCATTGATATACAATAATAACCAGGCAGAGCGCAATACAGTCCTCCAGTGATATACAATAATAACCAGGCTGAGCACAATACAGTCCTCCAGTGATATACAATAATAACTGGGCTGCACACAATACAGTCCTCCATTGATATACAATAATAACAGGGCTGAGCACAATACAGTCCTCCATTGATATACAATAATAACTGGGCTGCGCACAATACAGTCCTCCAGTGATATACAATAATAACCAGGCAGAGCGCAATACAGTCCTCCATTGATATACAATAATAACTGGGCTGTGCACAATACAGTCCTCCATTGATATACAATAATAACTGGGCTGCGCACAATACAGTCCTCCATTGATATACAATAATAACTGGGCTGCGCACAATACAGTCCTCCATTGATATACAATAATAACTGGGCTGCGCACAATACAGTCCTCCAGTGATATACAATAATAACCAGGCAGAGCGCAATACAGTCCTCCAGTGATATACAATAATAACCAGGCTGAGCACAATACAGTCCTCCATTGATATACAATAATAACCAGGCAGAGCGCAATACAGTCCTCCAGTGATATACAATAATAACCAGGCTGAGCACAATACAGTCCTCCATTGATATACAATAATAACCAGGCAGAGCGCAATACAGTCCTCCATTGATATACAATAATAACAGGGCTGAGCATAATACAGTCCTCCAGGGATATACAATAGTAACTGGGCTGAGCACAATACAGTCCTCCAGTGATATACAATAATAACTGGGCTGAGCATAATACAGTCCTCCAGTGATATACAATAATAACCAGGCCGAGTGCAATACAGTCCTCCAGTAATATACAATAATAACCAGGCTGAGCGCAATATAGTCCTCCAATGATATACAATAATAACCAGGCTGAGCACAATACAATCCTCCAGTGATATACAATAATAACCAGGCTGTGCACAATACAGTCCTCCAGTGATATACAATAATAACCAGAGCGCAATACAGTCCTCCAGTGATATACAATAATAACCAGGCAGAGCACAATACAGTCCTCCACTGGTATACAATAATAACTGGGCTGCGCACAATACAGTCCTCCAGCGATATACAATAATACCCAGGCAGATCGCAATACAGTCCTCCATTGATATACAATAATAACAGGGCTGAGCACAATATAGTCCTCCAGTGATATACAATAATAACAGGGCTGAGCATAATACAGTCCTCCAGTGATATACAATAATAACCAGGCTGAGCACAATATAGTCCTCCATTGATATACAATAATAACTGGGCTGCGCACAATACAGTCCTCCATTGATATACAATAATAACTGGGCTGCGCACAATACAGTCCTCCATTGATATACAATAATAACCAGGCTGAGGGCAATACAGTCCTCCAGTGATATACAATAATAACCAGGCTGAGCACAATACAATCCTCCAGTGATATACAATAATAACCAGGCTGAGGGCAATACAGTCCTCCAGTGATATACAATAATAACAGGGCTGAGCGCAATACAGTCCTCCAGTGATATACAATAATAACAGGGCTGAGCACAATACAGTCCTCCAGTGATATACAATAATAACCAGGCTGAGGGCAATACAGTCCTCCAGTGATATACAATAATAACCAGGCTGAGCACAATACAATCCTCCAGTGATATACAATAATAACCAGGCTGAGGGCAATACAGTCCTCCAGTGATATACAATAATAACCAGGCTGGGCACAATACAATCCTCCAGTGATATACAATAATAACCAGGCTGAGGGCAATACAGTCCTCCATTGGTATACAATAATAACTGGGCTGCGCACAATACATGTCCTCCATTGATATACAATAATAATCAGGCTGAGGGCAATACAGTCCTCCATTGATATACAATAATAACTGGGCTGAGCACAATACAGTCCTCCATTGATATACAATAATAACTGGGCTGAGCACAATACAGTCCTCCATTGATATACAATAATAACTGGGCTGCGCACAATACAGTCCTCCAGTGATATACAATAATAACCAGGCAGAGGGCAATACAGTCCTCCAGTGATATACAATAATAACCAGGCTGAGCACAATACAGTCCTCCAGTGATATACAATAATAACCAGGCTGAGGGCAATACAGTCCTCCATTGGTATACAATAATAACTGGGCTGCGCACAATACAGTCCTCCAGTGATATACAATAATAACAGGGCTGAGCACAATACAGTCCTCCAGTGATATACAATAATAACCAGGCTGAGGGCAATACAGTCCTCCAGTGATATACAATAATAACCAGGCAGAGCGCAATACAGTCCTCCAGTGATATACAATAATAACCAGGCTGAGCACAATACAGTCCTCCATTGATATACAATAATAACTGGGCTGAGCACAATACAGTCCTCCATTGATATACAATAATAACTGGGCTGCGCACAATACAGTCCTCCAGTGATATACAATAATAACCAGGCAGAGGGCAATACAGTCCTCCAGTGATATACAATAATAACCAGGCTGAGCACAATGCAGTCCTCCATTGATATACAATAATAACTGGGCTGAGCACAATACAGTCCTCCATTGATATACAATAATAACCAGGCAGAACGCAATACAGTCCTCCAGTGATATACAATAATAACCAGGCTGAGCACAATACAGTCCTCCATTGATATACAATAATAACTGGGCTGCGCACAATACAGTCCTCCATTGATATACAATGATAATCAGGCTGAGGGCAATACAGTCCTCCATTGATATACAATAATAACCGGGCTGTGCGCAATACAGTCCTCCAGTGATATACAATAATAACCAGGCTGAGAGCAATACAGTCCTCCAGTGGTATACAATAATAACCAGGCTGAGCACAATACAGTCCTCCATTGATATACAATAATAACCAGGCAGAGCGCAATACAGTCCTCCAGTGATATACAATAATAACCAGGCTGAGCACAATACAGTCCTCCAGTGATATACAATAATAACTGGGCTGCACACAATACAGTCCTCCATTGATATACAATAATAACTGGGCTGCGCACAATACAGTCCTCCAGTGATATACAATAATAACCAGGCAGAGCGCAATACAGTCCTCCATTGATATACAATAATAACTGGGCTGTGCACAATACAGTCCTCCATTGATATACAATAATAACTGGGCTGCGCACAATACAGTCCTCCATTGATATACAATAATAACTGGGCTGCGCACAATACAGTCCTCCAGTGATATACAATAATAACTGGGCTGCGCACAATACAGTCCTCCAGTGATATACAATAATAACCAGGCAGAGCGCAATACAGTCCTCCAGTGATATACAATAATAACCAGGCTGAGCACAATACAGTCCTCCATTGATATACAATAATAACCAGGCAGAGCGCAATACAGTCCTCCATTGATATACAATAATAACAGGGCTGAGCATAATACAGTCCTCCAGGGATATACAATAGTAACTGGGCTGAGCACAATACAGTCCTCCAGTGATATACAATAATAACTGGGCTGAGCATAATACAGTCCTCCAGTGATATACAATAATAACCAGGCCGAGTGCAATACAGTCCTCCAGTAATATACAATAATAACCAGGCTGAGCGCAATATAGTCCTCCAATGATATACAATAATAACCAGGCTGAGCACAATACAATCCTCCAGTGATATACAATAATAACCAGGCTGTGCACAATACAGTCCTCCAGTGATATACAATAATAACCAGAGCGCAATACAGTCCTCCAGTGATATACAATAATAACCAGGCAGAGCACAATACAGTCCTCCACTGGTATACAATAATAACTGGGCTGCGCACAATACAGTCCTCCAGCGATATACAATAATACCCAGGCAGATCGCAATACAGTCCTCCATTGATATACAATAATAACAGGGCTGAGCACAATATAGTCCTCCAGTGATATACAATAATAACAGGGCTGAGCATAATACAGTCCTCCAGTGATATACAATAATAACCAGGCTGAGCACAATATAGTCCTCCATTGATATACAATAATAACTGGGCTGCGCACAATACAGTCCTCCATTGATATACAATAATAACCAGGCTGAGCACAATACAGTCCTCCAGTGATATACAATAATAACCAGGCTGAGCACAATACAGTCCTCCAGTGATGTACAATAATAACCGGGCTGAGCACAATACAGTCCTCCAGTGATGTACAATAATAAACAGGCTGAGCACAATACAGTCCTCCAGTGATATACAATAATAACCAGGCTGAGCACAATATAGTCCTCCAGGGATATACAATAGTAACTGGGCTGAGCACAATACAGTCCTCCAGTGATATACAATAATAACCAGGCTGAGCACAATACAGTCCTCCAGTGATATACAATAATAACCAGGCTGAGAGCAATACAGTCCTCCAGTGATATACAATAATAACCAGGCTGAGCACAATACAGTCCTCCAGTGATATACAATAATAACCGGGCTGTGTGCAGCAGAGTGTTTGAGATGGGACAGAAGGTGCCGTCTCTGATGCCCAGAGGTCAGGACCAGCTGCCTGACTGACGTAATCACCCTCGTGGTGCCAGTAATAGCAACATACCATGCTGAAGGCAGACAGCTGGCTTGTGGAGTCAGCAGCCATGGTTTGGTGAGGAGGCATATAAGACGGCATCAATCACCGTGCTAGGGCTCTCAGGTGCGGTACATAAAGACTGGCTGGCCTTCCTTGGTGGTGCGCCATGTTGTGTAAACTGGGTAGGGTAGACCAATTAGGCACCCTGCTGACCGGGTATAGCTGAGGCAGAGGAGAATGAGGCACAGGAGTTACCGAGGCACTGCATAGCCTCAGATAGATAAGGGTGAGCTGAGCTTCAATATGATCACCTGCCATTAATCCAGGGGCACCGTCGCCATCATCTTCCACGCACTTTTACCCTTGAGTCCCTACTTATTTATATCCAAATGTAGGTATCATGTATTTGCATTCATTAGGTATATGTGATACACCAAGAGCTATGTAATCAGCCACACATTGGTGGTCATTCCGAGTTGTTCGGTATTTTTCTTCGCATCGCAGCGATTTCCCGCTTACTGCGCATGCGCAATGTCCGCACTGCGACTGCGCCAAGTAAATTTGCTATGCAGTTAGGTATTTTACTCACGTTTTTTTCATCGTTCTGGTGATCGTAATGTGATTGACAGGAAGTGGGTGTTTCTGGGCGGAAACTGGACGTTTTATGGGTGTGTGCGAAAAAACGTTACCGTTTCTGGGAAAAAACGCGGGAGTGGCTGGAGAAACGGAGGAGTGTCTGGACGAACGCTGGGTGTGTTTGTGACGTCAAACCAGGAACGACAAGCACTGAACTGATCGCAGATGCTGAGTAAGTCTGGAGCTACTCAGAAACTGCTAAGAGAGGTCTAATCGCAATATTGCGAATCCGTCGGTCGCAATTTTAAGAAGCTAAGATTCACTCCCAGTAGGCGGCGGCTTAGCGTGTGCAAAGCTGCTAAAAGCAGCTTGCGAGCGAACAACTCGGAATGACCACCATAGTGCGGGTATGGTACAAGAAACGATATGGAAATTAGCCGCTCACCTTACCTAAGGGGCAGGAAGGGCAAACTACTGGCACCCCAGACAGTGATACATTATTGCAGTGGTTTCCAAACTTTTTTGAATCACGGTGCCCTAAAATATCAGAATTTTTTTCACGGCACCCCTAGGCCAAAAAATTCTTATTGAGAAATTTAGAAAGAAATATTACATTAAGTAGATCGCGTTTATATGTCATCCTTAGGGTCAGTTGTGTGGTGAGGGACAAGATTTGCTTCTGTTTGGCCACAAATTTTATGACTAGCACTGGTTTTGCCTATTATATTGACCATGAATAATTTGAATTGGTCCTGGACCACGAAACCAGGGCACCCCTGCAAGTGTCCCGAGGCACCCCAGGGAGCCACGGCACACATTTTGGGAACCTCTGCATTATTGTATATGTTACTAGCTGGAGTACCTGGCATTGCCCAGGATTTAAAAAATGTCTGTTTACAAAAATAAATGTAAATAGTAAACACACAGTATGAATAACATTGTAGATAGCTGAATACCCGTGCTGTGCTATGGGATGAGGATGGTAAATTAGAATGTTAGTTGTTCGCTAATTTACGTTGGTTGGAGATCTAGTATATAGGCATATCTTGTTTCCCTGACGCACTTTGTGAAGTGGCCGGACCCCTTTTTGGTCCCCCAAGGGACCCTGCTCGGCCCAATATACAACTCTCAGTCTGTGTCTTCCTGCTACCTCCATTCCCCTCCTCACATCATGTCACTGCCCCTGTGAAATTATCGATTTATTTACAGTTTCTTATATAGCGTAGCACACTATGTATCTCCTGATATACTCTGTGCTGCTGGAGGACCCTGCTCCTTTCACTATATAACTCTCAGTCTGTGGGTTCGTGCTACCTCCATTCCCCTCCTCACATCATGTCACTAGCCCTGTCACATGCAGCCCTGGCATCGCTGACATATCATGCATGTCCTGATATAGTCTGTGCTGCTGCCTCACCCCTAGGGGTGCTAGTGGTGTGTTACCCCCACAGTGTTTGTTCCCAGATTGTAAATCAGAAGTGTACCAAGTTTGGTGTAAATTGCTCCAGGCCTTCCACAGTTATGCTGTCTGCTGACATACTCTGTGCTACTGTCCCACCACTTGTGTCTGACCCCCACAGTGTTTGTTCCCAGATTGTAAGGCATATGTGTACCAATTTCTGAGTACATTGCTCCAGCAATTCCGGAGTTATGCTGTCTCCTGATATACTCTGTGCTGCTGTCTCCCCCACTAGGGGTGCTAGGGATTTGTAATTGTTTTAGTTGCCTCGGCCGTGTTTTAATACACTCGTATGTAAAATTTCACGATCATAGCTTGTAAACTGTGGATTTGTATAGAAAGACAGAAGGACAAATTTTCGCTTTTATATAGTAGATGTGTTATTAGTATGTAGATTATAATGTGCCTTCTAAATCCATCAACAGTGATTTGGAAGGTGGTTGTGTGATCCGACGGTCTGTGAGGAAGTGATGTAGTGCCAGGGCTGGCATGGGCTAGACACACCCTGTGGGCAAACCGGAGACCTGTGAGGAGGTACTGCCAGCAGGGGGTCTATGGAAGATGTAGTGCCAGGGCTAGCATGGGCTAGACGCCCCCCTGTGGGCAAACCGGAGACCTGTGAGGAGGTACTGCCAGCAGGGAATCTGCATAAGAAGATAGAGCACATAATCCTACATCTCTCTCCCTCTGTACTATGAAAGATGTAGTGCCAGAGGATTAGTAAAATATGGTGTCACTGTACAGTACATGCAGCAGTAGGAGGATTAGAAAAGGAATGGTGTAACTATACAGTACATGCAGTAGTAGGAGGATTAGAAAAGGAATGGTGTAACTGTACAGCACATGCAGTAGTAGGAGGATTAGTAAAATATGGCGTCACTGTACAGCACATGCAGTAGTAGGAGGATTAGAAAAGGAATGGTGTAACTGTACAGTACATGCAGTAGTAGGAGGATTAGAAAAGGAATGGTGTAACTGTACAGTACATGCAGTAGTAGGAGGATTAGAAAAGGAATGGTGTAACTGTACAGTACATGCAGTAGGAGGAGGATTAGAAAAGGAATGGTGTAACTGTACAGTACATGCAGTAAGAGGAGGATTAGAAAGGTATTATGTCACTGTAAAATACATGCAGTAGAAGGTATGGTGTCACTGTACAGTACATGTAGTAGTAGGAGGATTAGTAAGGTATGGTGTCACTGTACAGTACATGTAGTAGTAGGAGGATTAGTAAGGTATGGTGTCACTGTACAGTACATGTAGTAGTAGGAGGATTAGTAAAGTGTGGTGTCACCATACAGTACATGCAGTAGCAGGCGGATTAGTAAAGTATGATGTCACTATACAGTACATGCAGTGATAGGAGGAATACTAAGGAATGGTGTCACTGTACAGTACACACAGTAGTAGGTGGATTAGTAAATTATGGTGTCACTGTACAGTACATGCAGTAGTAGGTGGATTAGTAAATTATGGTGTCAATGTACAGTACATGCAGTGATAGGATGAATACTAAGGAATGGTGTCACTGTACAGTACACACAGTAGTAGGTGGATTAGTAAATTATGGTGTCACTGTACAGTACATGCAGTAGTAGGATGATTAGTAAATTATGGTGTCACTGTACAGTACATGCAGTAGTAGGAGGATCAGTAAGGAATTGTGTCAGTGTACAGTACATGCAGTAATAGGGAGACGAGTAAGGTATGGTGTTAATGTACAGTACATGCAGGAGTAGGAGGATTAGTAAGATATGGTGTCCCTGTACAGTACATGCAGGAGTAGGAAGATTACTAAGATATGGTGTCACTGTACAGTACATGCTGTAGTAGGAGTATTAGAAAGGTATGGTGTCACTGTACAGTACATGCAGTAGGAGGAGAATTAGTCAGGTATGATGTCAATGTACAGTACATGCAGTAATAGGGAGATAAGTAAGGTATAGTGTCACTGCATAGTACATGCAGTAGGATGATTAGTCAGGTATGGTGTCACTGTACAGTACATGCAGTAATATGAAGGTGTGGTGTCACTGTACAGTACATGCAGTATGTGGAGGATCATTAAGGTATGTTGTCACTGTAAAGTACATGCACTAGTAGTAGAATTAGTAGGGTACTGTGTCAGTGTACAGTACATGCAGTAGTAGGATTAGTAACGTATGGCGTCACTGTACAGTACATGCAGTAGAAGAAGGATTACTAAAGTATGGTGTCACTGTACAGTACATGCAGTAGAAGGATTACTAAAGTATGGTGTCACTGTACAGTATATGATGTAGTAGAATTAGTAATGTATTGTGTCACTGTACAGTACATGCAGTAGTAGTAGGATTAGTAAGGTGTGGTGTCACTGTAGAGTACATGCAGTAATAGGAGTATTAGAAATGTATGGTGTCAGTGTACAGTACATGCAGTAAGAGAAGGATGAAAAAGTTATGGCATTACTGTACAGCACATGCAGTAGTAAGAGCATTAGAAAAGGAATTGTGTCACTGTACAGTACATGCAGTAGTAGTAAGATTAGTAAGGTATGGTGTCACTGTACAGTACATGCAGTACTAGTAGGATTAGTAAGGTATGGTGTCGCTCTACAGTGCACGCAGTAGTAGTAGGATTAGTAAAGTGTGGTGTCACTGTGCAGTACATGCAGTAGTAGGAAGATCAGTAAGGTATTGTGTAACTGTACAGTACATACAGTACTAGTAGGATTAGTAAGGTATGGTGTCACTGTACAGTACATGCAGTAATAGGAGGATTAGTAAGGTATAGTGTCACTGTAGAGAACATGCTGTAATAGGAGGATTAGTAAAGTATGTTGTCACTGTAAAGTACATGCTCTAGTAGTAGAATTAGTTGGGTAATGTGTCAGTGTACAGTACATGCAGTTATAGGGAGTTAAGTAAGGTATAGTGTCACTGTACAGTACATGCAGTAGTAGGATGATTAGTAAGGTATGGTGTCACTGTATAGTACATAACGTAGCAGGATGATTAGTCAGGTATGGTGTCACTGTACAGTACATGTAGTTGTGGTAGTAGTAGTAGGATTAGTAACGTAAGGTGTCACTGTAGAGTACATGCAGTAGTAGTAGGATTACTAAAGTATGGTGTCACTGTACAATACATGCAGTAGTAGAAGGATTACTAAAGTATGGTGTCACTGTACACTATATGATGTAGAAGGAGGATTAGTAAGGTATGGGGTCACTGTACAGTACATGCAGTAGTAGTAGGATTAGTAAGGTATGGTGTCACTGTACAGTACATGCAGTAGTAGAAGGATTACTAAAGTATGGTGTCACTGTACACTATATGATGTAGAAGGAGGATTAGTAAGGTATGGGGTCACTGTACAGTACATGCAGTAGTAGTAGGATTAGTAAGGTATGGTGTCACTGTACAGTACATGCAGTAGGAGGATTTGTAAATAACGGTGTCACTGTAAAGAACATGCAGTAGTAGAAGGATTAGTAAAATATGCTGTCACTGTACAGTACATGCAGTAGTAGGAGAATTAGTAAGGTATGGTGTCAATGTACAGTACATGCAATAATAGGAGGATTAGTAAGCTAGTGTCACTGTACAGTATAGCAGTAGTAGGAGGATTAGTAAGGCATGGTGCCACTGTACAGTACATGCAGTAGTAGTAGGATTACTAAGGTATGGTGTCGCTGTACAGTACATGCAGTAGTAGTAAGATTAGTAAAGTATGGTGTCACTGTACAGTACATGCAATAGGAGGATTAGTAAGGTAGTGTCACTGTACAGTATAGCAGTAGTAGGAGGATTAGTAAGGCATGGTGCCACTGTACAGTACATGCAGTAGTAGGAGGGTTAGTAAAGTATAGTGTCACTGTACAGTACATGCAGTAGTACTAGGATTAGTAAAGTATGATGTCACTGTACAGTACATGCAGTAGCAGGCGGATAAGTAAAGTATGATGTCACTATACAGTACATGCAGTAATAGGAGGAATACTAAGGAATGGTGTCACTGAACAGTACACACAGTAGTAGGTGGATTAGTAAATTATGGTGTCAATGTACAGTACATGCAGTAGTAGGATGATTAGTAAATTATGGTGTCACTGTACAGTACATGCAGTAGTAGGAGGATTAGTAAGGAATTGTGTCAGTGTACAGTACATGCAGTAATAGGGAGACGAGTAAGGTATGGTGTTAATGTACAGTACATGCAGGAGTAGGAGGATTAGTAAGATATGGTGTCCCTGTACAGTACATGCAGGAGTAGGAAGATTACTAAGATATGGTGTCACTGTACAGTACATGCTGTAGTAGGAGTATTAGAAAGGTATGGTGTCACTGTACAGTACATGCAGTAGGAGGAGAATTAGTCAGGTATGATGTCAATGTACAGTACATGCAGTAATAGGGAGATAAGTAAGGTATAGTGTCACTGCATAGTACATGCAGTAGGATGATTAGTCAGGTATGGTGTCACTGTACAGTACATGCAGTAATATGAAGGTGTGGTGTCACTGTACAGTACATGCAGTAGGTGGAGGATCATTAAGGTATGTTGTCACTGTAAAGTACATGCACTAGTAGTAGAATTAGTAGGGTACTGTGTCAGTGTACAGTACATGCAGTAGTAGGATTAGTAACGTATGGCGTCACTGTACAGTACATGCAGTAGAAGAAGGATTACTAAAGTATGGTGTCACTGTACAGTACATGCAGTAGAAGGATTACTAAAGTATGGTGTCACTGTACAGTATATGATGTAGTAGAATTAGTAATGTATGGTGTCACTGTACAGTACATGCAGTAGTAGGAGGATTAGTAAGGTGTGGTGTCACTGTAGAGTACATGCAGTAATAGGAGTATTAGAAATGTATGGTGTCAGTGTACAGTACATGCAGTAAGAGAAGGATGAAAAAGTTATGGCATTACTGTACAGCACATGCAGTAGTAAGAGCATTAGAAAAGGAATTGTGTCACTGTACAGTACATGCAGTAGTAGTAAGATTAGTAAGGTATGGTGTCACTGTACAGTACATGCAGTACTAGTAGGATTAGTAAGGTATGGTGTCGCTCTACAGTGCACGCAGTAGTAGTAGGATTAGTAAAGTGTGGTGTCACTGTGCAGTACATGCAGTAGTAGGAAGATCAGTAAGGTATTGTGTAACTGTACAGTACATGCAGTAGCAGGCGGATAAGTAAAGTATGATGTCACTATACAGTAGATGCAGTAATAGGAGGAATACTAAGGAATGGTGTCACTGTACAGTACACCCAGTAGTAGGAGGATTAGTAAGGAATGGTGTTATTGTACAGTACATGCAGCAGTAGTAGTAGGATTAGTAAGTTGTGGTGTCACTGTACTGTACATGCAGTAGTAGGATGATTAGTAAAGTATGGTGTCACTGTACAGTACATGCAGTAGTAGGAAGATGAGTAAGGAATTGTGTCAGTGTACAGAGCATGCAGTAATAGGGAGACAAGTAAGGTATGGTGTCAATGTACAGTACATGCAGGAGTAGGAGGATTAGAAAAGGAATGGTGTAACTGTACAGTACATGCAGTAGGAGGAGGATTAGTAAAGTATGGTGTCACTGTACAGCACATAAAGTAGCAGGAAAATTATTCAGATATGATGTCAATATACAGTACATGCAGTAGTAGTAGGATTACTAAGGTATGGTGTCAATGTACAGTACATGCAGTAATAGGGAGATAAGTAAGATATAGTGTCACTGTACAGTTCATGCAGTAGTAGGAGGATTATTAAGGTATGTTGTCACTTTACAGTACATGCAGTAGTAGTGGAATTAGTAAGGTATGGTGTCACTGTAAAGTACATGCAGTAGTAGGATGATTAGTAAGGTATAGTGTCACTGTACAGTACATGCAATAGTAGGAGGATTAGTAAAATATGGTGTCACTGTATAGTACATATAGTAGTAGTAGGATTAGTAAAGTAAGGTGTCATTGTAGAGTAGAGTACATGCAGTAATAGGAGGATTAGTAAGGTATGGTGTCACTGTACAGTACATTCAGTAGGAGGAGGATTATTAAGGTATGTTGTCACTGTAAAGTACATGCACTAGTAGTAGAATTAGTAGGGTACTGTCTCAGTGTACAGTACATGCAGTAGTAGGATTAGTAAAGTATGGTGTCACTGTACAGTACACGCAGTAGTAGGAGGGTTAGTAAGGTATTGTGCCACTGTACAGTACATGCAGTAGTAAGAAGATTAGTAAGGTATGGTGTCACTGTATAGTTCATGCAGAAGGAGGAGGATTAATAAGGAATGGTGTCACTGCACAGTACATGCAGTAATAGAAGGATTAGTAAGGTATGGTGCCACTGTACAGTACATGCAGCAGAAGGTATGGTGTCACTGTACGGTACAAGCAGTAGTAGGAGGATTATTAAGGTATGATGTCACTGTACAGTATATGCAGTAATAGAAGGATAAATAAGGTATGGTGTCACTGTACAGAACATGCAGTAGTGTAGGATTAGTAACATATGGTGCCACTTTACAGTATATGCTGTAGTAGTAGGATTAGTAAGGTATGGTGTCAGTATATAGTACATGCAGCAGAAAGAGGATTATTAAGGTATGGTGTCACGGTACAATACAAGCAGTAGCAGGAGGATTAGTAAATTCTGATGTCACTGTAGTGTACATGCTGTAAGATAAGGATTAGTAAGGTATGTCAATGTACATTACATGCAATAATAGTAGGATTACTAAATTATAGTGTCACTGTACAGTACATGTAGTGACAGGAGAATTAGTAAATTTTGGTGTCACTGTACAGTACATGCAGCAGGAGGAGGATTAGTAAGGAATGGTGTCACTGTACAGTACATGAAGTAGTAGGAGGATTAGTAAGGTACGGTGTCACTGTACAGTACATGCAGTTGTAAGCCCACTTCCTGTCAATCACACTAAGATCACTCGAGCGATGAAAAAACGTCACTCGAGCTTGTGTAAATCTACTAAGTTTTGTGTTAATTAACTAAGCGCATGCGCGCTACATACCACGTGCATGCGCATTTTGTACCTAATTGCTCTGTTGCGAAAAACGGCAACGAGCGAACAACTCGGAATGACCACCATTGTACAGTACATGCAGTAGTAGGAGGATTAGTAATTTATGGTGTCATTGTATAGTACATGTAGTGACAGAAGGATCAGTAAATATTGGTGTCACTGTACTTTACATGTAGTAGGAAGATTAGTAAGGAATTATGTCACTGTACAGTACATGCAGTAGTAGGAGGATTAGTAAGGTATGGGGTCACTGTACAGTACATGCAGTAATAGTAGGATGACTAAATTATGGTGTCACTGTACAGTACATGCACTAGTAGGATTACTAAAGTATGTTGTCACTCTACAGTACATGCAGTAGTAGGGGATTATTATGGAATGGTGTGACTGTACAGTACATGCAGTAATAGAAAGATTAGTAAAGTATGGTGTCACTGTACAGTACATGCAGTAGTAAGATGATTAGGAAGGTATGCTGTCACTGTACAGTACATGTAGTAGTAGGGGGATTAGTATGGAATGGTGTCACTGTTCAGTACATGCAGTAATAGAAGGATTGGTAAAATATGGTGTCACTGTGCAGTACATGCAGAAATAGAAAGATTAGTAAAGTATGGTGTCACTGTACAGTACATGCAGTAGTAAGATGATTAAGAAGGTATGGTGTCACTACATTACATGCAGTAATAGTAGGATTACTAAATTATGGTGTCACTGTACAGTACATGCAGTAGTAGGAGGATTACTAAAGTATGTTGTCACTCTACAGTACATGCAGTAGTAGGGGATTATTATGGAATGGTGTCACTGTAAAGTACATGGAGTAATAGAAGGATCAGTAAGGTATGGCGTCACTGTACAGTACATGCAGTAGAAGGATTAGTAAGAAATTGTTTCACTGTACAGTACATGCAGTAGTAGGGGGGTTATTAAGGAATGGTGTCACTGTACAGTACATGCAGTAATAAAATGATTAGGAAGGTATGGTGTCACTACATTACATGCAGTAATAGTAGGATTACTAAATTATGGTGTCAATGTACAGTACATGCAGTAGTAGGAGGATTACTAAAGTATGTTGTCACTCTACAGTACATGCAGTAGTAGGGGATTATTATGGAATGGTGTCACTGTAAAGTACATGGAGTAATAGAAGGATCAGTAAGGTATGGCGTCACTGTACAGTACATGCAGTAGAAGGATTAGTAAGAAATTGTTTCACTGTACAGTACATGCAGTAGTAGGGAGATTAGTATGGAATGGTGTCACTGTACAGTACATGCAGGGGTAGGGGGATTAGAAAGGTATAGTGTCACTATAAAGTACATGAAGTAGTAGGGGGATTAGTAAGGTATAGTGTCACTGTACATTACATGCAGTAATAATAAGAATTTACTTACCGATAATTCTATTTCTCATAGTCCGTAGTGGATGCTGGGGACTCCGTAAGGACCATGGGGAATAGCGGCTCCGCAGGAGACTGGGCACAAAGTAAAAAGCTTTAGGACTACCTGGTGTGCACTGGCTCCTCCCCCTATGACCCTCCTCCAAACCTCAGTTAGGATACTGTGCCCGGACGAGCGTACACAATAAGGAAGGATTTTGAATCCCGGGTAAGACTCAAACCAGCCACACCAATCACACCGTACAACTTGTGATCTGAACCCAGTTAACAGCATGATAACAAAGGAGCCTCTGAAAAGATGGCTCACAACAATAATAACCCGATTTTTGTAACAATAACTATGTACAAGTATTGCAGACAATCCGCACTTGGGATGGGCGCCCAGCATCCACTACGGACTATGAGAAATAGAATTATCGGTAAGTAAATTCTTATTTTCTCTAACGTCCTAAGTGGATGCTGGGGACTCCGTAAGGACCATGGGGATTATACCAAAGCTCCCAAACGGGCGGGAGAGTGCGGATGACTCTGCAGCACCGAATGAGAGAACTCCAGGCCCTCCTCAGCCAGGGTATCAAATTTGTAGAATTTAGCAAACGTGTTTGCCCCTGACAAAGTAGCTGCTCGGCAAAGTTGTAAAGCCGAGACCCCTCGGGCAGCCGCCCAAGATGAGCCCACTTTCCGTGTGGAATGGGCTTTTACAGATTTTGGCTGTGGCAGGCCTGCCACAGAATGTGCAAGCTGAATTGTACTACAAATCCAACGAGCAATCGTCTGCTTAGAAGCAGGAGCACCCAGCTTGTTGGGTGCCTACAGGATAAACAGCGAGTCAGATTTTCTGACTCCAGCCGTCCTGGAAACATATATTTTCAGGGCCCTGACTACGTCTAGCAACTTGGAATCCTCCAAGTCCCTAGTAGCCGCAGGCACCACAATAGGCTGGTTCAGGTGAAACGCTGAAACCACCTTAGGGAGAAATTGAGGACGAGTCCTCAATTCTGCCCTATCCGTATGAAAAATTAGGTAAGGGCTTTTATAGGATAAAGCCGCCAATTCTGAGACACGCCTGGCTGAAGCCAGGGCTAACAGCATTACCACTTTCCATGTGAGATATTTTAAGTCCACAGTGGTGAGTGGTTCAAACCAATGTGATTTTAGGAATCCCAAAACTACATTGAGATCCCAAGGTGCCACTGGAGGCACAAAAGGAGGCTGTATATGCAGTACTCCCTTGACAAACGTCTGAACTTCAGGAACAGAAGCCAGTTCTTTTTGGAAGAATATTGACAGGGCCGAAATTTGAACCTTAATGGACCCTAATTTGAGGCCCATAGACAGTCCTGTTTGCAGGAAATGCAGGAAACGACCCAGTTGAAATTCCTCTGTAGGGGCCTTCCTGGCCTCGCACCACGCAACATATTTACGCCAAATACGGTGATAATGTTGTATGGTTACATCCTTCCTGGCTTTGATCAGGGTAGGGATGACTTCATCCGGAATGCCTTTTTTCCTTCAGGATCCGGCGTTCAACCGCCATGCCGTCAAACGCAGCCGCGGTAAGTCTTGGAACAGACATGGTCCCTGCTGGAGCAGGTCCTTTCTTAGAGGTAGAGGCCACGGGTCTTCCGTGAGCATCTCTTGAATTTCCGGGTACCAAGTCCTTCTTGGCCAATCCGGAGCCACGAGTATAGTCTTTACTCCTCTCCTTCTTATGATTCTCAGTACTTTTGGTATGAGAGGAAGAGGAGGGAACACATACACTGACTGGTACACCCACGGTGTTACCAGAGCGTCCACCGCTATTGCCTGAGGGTCCCTTGACCTGGCGCAATATCTGTCCAGTTTTTTGTTGAGGCGGGACGCCATCATGTCCACCTTTGGTTTTTCCCAACGGTTCACAATCATGTGGAAGACTTCTGGGTGAAGTCCCCACTCCCCCGGGTGGAGATCGTGTCTGCTGAGGAAGTCTGCTTCCCAGTTGTCCACTCCCGGAATGAACACTGCTGACAGTGCTATCACATGATTTTCCGCCCAGCGAAGAATCCTTGCAACTTCCGTCAATGCCCTCCTGCTTCTTGTGCCGCCCTGTCTGTTTACGTGGGCGACTGCCGTGATGTTGTCCGACTGGATCAACACCGACTGACCCTGAAGCAGAGGCCTTGCCTGACTTAGGGCATTGTAAATGGCCCTTAGTTCCAGGATATTTATGTGAAGTGACGTTTCCATGCTTGACCACAAGCCCTGGAAATTTCTTCCCTGTGTGACTGCTCCCCAGCCTCTCAGGCTGGCATCCGTGGTCACCAGGACCCAATCCTGAATGCCGAATCTGCGGCCCTCTAGGAGATGAGCACTCTGTAACCACCACAGGGGAGACACCCTTGTCCTTGGAGACAGGGTTATCCGCTGATGCATTTGAAGATGCGATCCGGACCATTTGTCCAGCAGATCCCACTGAAAAGTTCTTGCGTGGAATCTGCCGAATGGAATCGCTTCGTAAGAAGCCACCATCTTTCCCAGGACCCTTGTGCATTGATGCACTGACACCTGGCCTGGTCTTAGGAGGTTCCTGACTAGGTCGGATAACTCCCTGGCTTTCTCCTCCGGGAGAAACACCTTTTTCTGTACTGTGTCCAGAATCATCCCTAGGAACAGCAGACGTGTCGTCGGAATCAGCTGCGATTTTGGAATATTTAGAATCCAACCGTGCTGTCGTAGCACTACCTGAGATAGTGCTACTCCGACCTCTAACTGTTCCCTGGACCTTGCCCTTATCAGGAGATCGTCCAAGTAAGGGATAATTAAGACGCCTTTTCTTGGGACATGGAGATAAGCATCTTTGATGTCCAGAGACACCATATAGTCCCCTTCTTCCAGGTTCGCTATCACTGCTCTGAGTGACTCCATCTTGAACTTGAACCTTCTTATGTAAGTGTTCAAGGATTTCAGATTTAAAATAGGTCTCACCGAGCCGTCCGGCTTCGGTACCACAAACAGCGTGGAATAATACCCCTTTCCCTGTTGTAGGAGGGGTACCTTGATTATCACCTGCTGGGAATACAGCTTGTGAATGGCTTCCAATATCGCCTCCCTGTCGGGGGGAGACGTTGGTAAAGCAGACTTCAGGAACCGGCGAGGGGGAGACGTCTCGAATTCCAATTTGTACCCCTGAGATACTACCTGCAGGATCCAGGGGTCCACTTGCGAGTGAGCCCACTGCGCGCTGAAATTCTTGAGACGGGCCCCCACCGTGCCTGAGTCCGCTTGTAAGGCCCCAGCGTCATGCTGAGGACATGGCAGAAGCGGGGGGAGGGCTTCTGTTCGTGGGAAGAGGCTGTCTGCTGCAGTCCTTTTCCCCTTCCTCTGCCCCGGGGCAGATATGAGTGGCCTTTTGCCCGCTTGCCCTTATGGGGACGAAAGGACTGAGCCTGAAAAGACGGTATCTTTTTCTGCTGCGAGGTGACTTGGGGTAGAAAGGTGGATTTCCCGGCCGTTGCCGTGGTCACCAAGTCCGATAGACCGACCTCAAATAACTCCTCCCCTTTATACGGCAATACTTCCATATGCCGTTTGGAATCCGCATCCCCTGACCACTGTCGCGTCCATAATCCTCTTCTGGCAGAAATGGACATCGCACTTACTCTTGATGCCAGAGTGCAAATATCCCTCTGTGCATCTCGCATATATAGAAACGCATCTTTTAAACGCTCTATAGTCAATAATATATTGTCCCTGTCCAGGGTATCAATATTTTCAGTCAGGGAATCCGACCAAGCCACCCCAGCACTGCACATCCAGGCTGAGGCGATTGCTGGTCGCAGTATAATACCAGTATGTGTGTATATACTTTTTAGGACATTTTCCAGCTTCCTATCAGCTGGTTCCTTGAGGGCGGCCGTCTCAGGAGACGGTAACGCCACTTGTTTTGATAAGCGTGTGAGCGCCTTATCCACCCTAGGGGGTGTTTCCCAGCGCGCCCTAACCTCTGGCGGGAAAGGGTATAATGCCAATAATTTTTTAGAAATTAGCAGTTTTTTTATCGGGGGAAACCCACGCTTCATCACACACCTCATTTAATTCATCTGATTCAGGAAAAACTACGGGTAGTTTTTTCACACCCCACATAATACCCTTTTTTGTGGTACTTGTAGTATCAGAAATGTTCAAAACCTCCTTCATTGCCGTGATCATGTAACGTGTAGCCCTACTGGAAAATACGTTTGTTTCTTCACCGTCGACACTGGAGTCAGTGTCCGTGTCTGTATCGACCTGATGTAACGGGCGCTTTTGAGCCCCTGACGGTGTTTGAGACGCCTGTATTAACTGATTATCCGGCTGTCTCATGTCGTCAACAGACTTTTGTAAAGTGCGGACACTATCACGTAATTCTTTCCATAAGATCATCCAGTCAGGTGTCGACTCCCTAGAGGGTGACATCACTAACACAGGCAATTGCTCCGCCTCCACACCATTTTCCTCCTCATACATGTCGACACAACGTACCGACACACCGCACACACACAGGGAATGCTCTGATAGAGGACAGGACCCCACTAGCCCTTTGGGGAGACAGAGGGAGAGTTTGCCAGCACACACCAGAGCGCTATATATATATATATATATATATATATATATAGGGATAACCTTAAATAAGTGTTTTTCCCTAATATAGCTGCTGTATATCTTTATATGCCAATTTTATGCCCCCCCTCTCTTGTTTTACCCTGTTTCTGTAGTGCAGGACTGCAGGGGAGAGTCAGGGAGCCTTCCTCCAACGGAGCTGTGAGGAAAAAATGGCGCCAGTGTGCTGAGGAGATAGGCTCCGCCCCCTTTTCGGCGGCCTTTCTCCCGCTTTTTTATTGTAATTTAGGCAGGGGTTAAATACATCCATATAGCCCAGGAGCTATATGTGATGTATTTTTAGCCAAAAAAAAGGTATTTCTATTGCGTCTCAGGGCGCCCCCCCCCAGCGCCCTGCACCCTCAGTGACCGGAGTGTGAAGTGTGCTGAGAGCAATGGCGCACAGCTGCGGTGCTGTGCGCTACCTTAATGAAGACAGGACGTCTTCTGCCGCCGATTTTCCGGACTCTTCAGTCTTCTGGCTCTGTAAGGGGGACGGCGGCGCGGCTCCGGGACCCATCCATGGCTGGGCCTGTGATCGTCCCTCTGGAGCTAATGTCCAGTAGCCTAAGAAGCCCAATCCACTCTGCACGCAGGTGAGTTCGCTTCTTCTCCCCTTAGTCCCTCGATGCAGTGAGCCTGTTGCCAGCAGGTCTCACTGAAAGTAAAAAACCTACTTTAAACTTTTTCTCTAAGCAGCTCAGGAGAGCCACCTAGATTGCACCCTTCTCGTTCGGGCACAAAATCTTAACTGAGGCTTGGAGGAGGGTCATAGGGGGAGGAGCCAGTGCACACCAGGTAGTCCTAAAGCTTTTTACTTTGTGCCCAGTGTCCTGCGGAGCCGCTATTCCCCATGGTCCTTACGGAGTCCCCAGCATCCATTTAGGACGTTAGAGAAAGTAGGATTATTACATTATGGTGTCACTGTACACTACATGCAGTAGTAGGAGGATTAGTAAGCAATGGTGTCACTGTACAGTACATGCACTAGTAAAATGATTAGGTAGGTATAGTGTCACTACATTAGATGCAGTAATAGTAGGATTACTAAATTATGGCGTCACTGTACAGTACATGCAGTAGTAGGAGGATTACTAAAGTATGTTGTCACTCTACAGTACATGCAGTAGTAGGGGATTAGTATGGAATGGTGTCACTGTAAAGTACATGCAGTGGTAGGAGGATTAGAAAGGGATGGCGTCACTGTACAGTTCATGCAGTAGTAGGAGGATTAGTAAAAAATGGTGTCACTGTACAGTACATGCAGTAGGAGGAGGATTAGTATGGAATGGTGTCACTGTAAAGTACATGCAGTAATAGAAAGATTAGTGAAGTATGGTGTCACTGTACAGTACATGCAGTAGTAAGATGATTAGGAAGGTATCGTGTCACTGTACATTACATGCAGTAATAGTAGGATTACTAAATTATGGTGGCACTGTACAGTACATGCAGTAGTAGGGGGATTAGTAAAAAATGGTGTCACTGTACAGTACATGCAGTAGGAGGAGGATTAGTATGGAATGGTGTCACTGTAAAGTACATGCAGTGGTAGGAGGATTAGAAAGGGATGGCGTCACTGTACAGTTCATGCAGTAGTAGGATTAGTAAGAAATGGTGTCACTGTACAGTACATGCAGTAGTAGGGGGATTAGTAAAAAATGGTGTCACTGTACAGTACATGCAGTAGGAGGAGGATTAGTATGGAATGGTGTCACTGTAAAGTACATGCAGTAATAGAAAGATTAGTGAAGTATGGTGTCACTGTACAGTACATGCAGTAGTAAGATGATTAGGAAGGTATCGTGTCACTGTACATTATATGCAGTAATAGTAGCATTACCAAATTATGGTGGCACTGTACAGTACATGCAGTACTAGGGGGATTAGTAAGAAATTGTGTCACTGTACAGTACATGCAGTACTAGGGAGGTTAGTATGGAATGGTGTCACTATATAGTACATGAAGTAGTAGGAGGATTACGAAAGTATGGTGTCACTGTATAGTACATGCAGTAGTAGTGTCACAATCCATCACATGATCGGATCCCAGAATAGGATATTTCTCTTATTGTATGTGTGATATAAGATGTTATTTTCTGTGGATCGCCTGTAGACATAACCCCGGGGGGGGGGGGGGGGGGAGGGGGGGCTAAGAGGTCTGCCCATCAATTTCCTCTCGTAGGTTGTAAATAATGTGGACATAATCCCAGGGGCGGCCAGATTATCATTGAGTGCATTTCCCCAGCCACTCTGTCCTGAGGCCATAAATGTGTTTAGTAGTGACAAGATCAAAACCCAGCAATACAGTGGGAGAAGAAATTGATGTTTGAGGTTCTGCTCTCAAATCCTGACATAAATGTTTGGGAAGGGGGGGGGGGGGGCAGGGGAAGACTGCATCAGTCGGTTCCCATGTTTCAAACAACTTGATCAGATAACAAAGCAGAGAATGTGTGTATGTGTCCCCTCCCCACTGTGTTTGCAGGACAGTTACATGGAAAACATGATCCCCCTCCCTATCCAGCATTGAGCTGGTTAAAAAATACCAAGGGTGGGGGGAGTGAGTGCAGCCTGAGTTTTAAATATGAGAAACACAGGCTGGAAGGTGTTCTTTCTTTACGGGATGTAGCGATTGCCAGAAGTGGACCAATCAACTCATCTGTGTCATCACCACAATAGTCCTAGTAGTCTAGGCTTCTGAATTATTATCTCCTTTTATTTTTTTGTTTGAGATTGTACTGTACACTGTGTGTATTTTTAAAATATTCTTAATAATCTTTGTAACACTTTTTGTAACTAAAGCTCTGAAGTATTCTTGGAATTAAAATTACAAATTCTGGTCCTGATTCTGAGATTCTTAGAACCTAGGGTCTCGCGTGGCCCACGTCTACCTATTTTTCCTAAGTACTGCACTGTGTGTGACAGGTAGAAGCGAAGGCTATCTTGCGTTTAGACGCTAAATCCCTCTTGCTGGTGGCGGCGAATGTGTTTGTATAAACCTGTGTGTCTAAAGTGACCCCCACGTCACAGACAGTGCTCTCAGATTGGCATATCTGGAGAAGCAACCGGCAGGTCCGTGACATTTGGTGGCAGCAGTGGGATTGAGAATTGTTTTCTTTATAAGAATTTAAGTGAATGTGGGTATAATTATGTGAGAACACCCACTTCACCAGAACTCAGAGTTTTACTATAATTTTAAAATTCACAGAGTGAGTGTCAATCTCTGTTCCCTCCCTTCTCTTGTTTTTCTTTCTATCTTTTTATTTGGCAACAAGTGTGAGGCTCAGGATGACCACTGACTGCCAGCAGATGAGAAGAGATGATCTGGTGGCTTTGTGTATGGACAGGAACACTGTTTGTGCTGGCCAGAGCAAAGAGCGTTTGATTCGGACACTCGTGGTTGCTGATCAGACGCTAGCTGCTGGAGGAAGCCAGTCAATGGACAATCCTGCAACAGAGGCTCAGCCGACACCAGACATTACAACGAATGCCCAGCAAGGGTCGGATACTTCAGCTGGGCCCAGTGAGTCTACACTGGAAGGTTACCTTCAAACTGCTGTCAGGACGTCAGGATGAAGAACGTGGACCCAGCAACAGCTATGCAGCTGGTGCAGCATTACCAAGTGACTGCTGACAGAGAAGCTGCCGAGTGGAAATCCGAAAGAGAGGCTGAGGCTGCAGAGCATAAAGCCAAACGTAAGTACCAGCTGGAGCTGGCGAGAATCAGAGGCCAGAGCACCGTCTGATCTGGGTAGGAAAAAGCCCCGGCATGATCAATTTACAGTGTTAAAGAAACACGGTAACCTGGATACTTTCTTCAGGAGCTTTAAAATAAACTTTCAGACAGTTTGGACTCCAGTCAATTGGCAAGCTATTTAACCCCTGGGCTGAGGGAAAAAGCTTTGGAAGCGTTCGCATATCTTCCTCAGGAGCTGGATGGTGATTATACTGCAATTAAGAAAGCCTTGTTAAAGCACTTCAACATCACCCCTGACACTTAAAGCAAAGTCCCACTGATACCTATGTGGGGCTGTTAGTGCAACTGTCAACCCCGTTGCATTGATGGGTTGCAGATTTGCAAGTGAAGGACTATGATAAACTGAAAGATCTCATACTCCAGGAGCAGTTCATCGCATTCTACCCAGCTAAGGTCCAAGAGTGTGTCCTGGATCGGAACCCCAAGTCATCTGAAGAGTCTGCCACCCTGGCAGACCAATACACCAGCACCAGGGCTTCTGTGGCAAAGAGCTGGGGAGCGCCAGGCTAGTCGGGTAGAGAGAACGGAGACTCAGAGAATCACCCCCGCGGTCCTTTTTAACGAAACCAGTGGCTGCTGCATTTGTTGGGGGGGTGGGAAAAACCTGTTTTGGCAACTAGCCGCAGCTGTTTTAATTGAGGTGAAATGGGGCACATCAGTTTTAATTGCCCCGAAACTAATAAATCTCCTATGGGGGGCCCAGCCATGAAACCTGTGCCCGCCGTCCTGTGTAGAAGGGCCCCGAGACCACACAACAATTTACAAACAGTCCAGGTAGGACAAAAGGTGGCACTTAGGCTATTAGACTCGGGTGCAGATCTGACTCTCATAGATTCAGGGCTGGTGGGCCCGGAGAGCATTATCCCGGGAAAGACTATTACTGAATGGGGAGTGGGAGGGTCCAACCCTGAAGTTCCTATGGCACAAGTGTATCTTGACTGGGGGGTTGGAAGAGGCATCCGGGCTGTTGGGGTGCTGGACAATCTACCTCATACTTACCTACATTGTTTTTCTCCTCTCCGGGAGATGCCCAGAGAGGAGACGCAGCAGGTGTCCTCGGGGGGCGGGGCTGTGACATCACTAAGCCCCGCCACCGCATCAGGAAATGCCGCGATTCGCGGGTCCGCGGGAAGGGGGCGGGGCTAAAATGACGCGATTAGCATCATTTTAACCCCTTCTCCACCCGATGGACCCGCGAATGTGGGAGGTTATCTCTCCATCCTGCTCGCATCACTAGGGTGCGAGCAGGATGCGAGAGACCTGCCCACTCTTCCGGGGGTGCGGGGGGCTACCCCAAAAAACGGGAGCCTCCCGCAGCTTCCGGGAGAGTAGGTAAGTATGATCTACCTACCAGTGTTCTTCTGGGGTCTGATCTAGGAAAAATGCACACTGTCTATGTAAATGAAAGTGATGTTGGTAATAATACAGAATTACTTTCTAACTCTTCTTTCCCTCGTGACTCCGCACAATAATGCAAATGTATGTGATGTTAAGAGTGTTACAGACTTGTGTGTACCAGAACCTAACACTTTGCACTTTCACAGGGCAGAATCCAGTCAGGCAGAAGTGTGTCACATTGCATGTCCTAATGTAGAGTTGTGTGATGTATCATTACCAGATAGTACTGCAAATTTAAAGTTATCAGGGGTTGGGGAGAATACTGTATGCAACCCATACTTACCTACTCTCCCGGAAGCTGCGGGAGGCTCCAGTTTTTTGGGGTAGCCCCCCGCACCCCCGGAAGAGTGGGCAGGTCTCCCGCATCTTGCTCACACCCTAGTGATGCGAGCATGATGGCATTCGCGGGTCCGTCCAGTGGAGAAGGGGTTAAAATGATGCAAATTGCGTCATTTTAGCCCCGCCCCCTTCCCGCGGACCCGCGAATCGCGGCATTTCCCGATGCGGTGGCGGGGCTTAGTGATGTCACAGCCCCGCCCCCCCGAAGATACCTGCAGCGTCTCCTCTCCGGGCATCTCCCGGAGAGGAGAAAAACAATGTAGGTAAGTATGAGGTAGATTGTCCAGCACCCCAACAGTCACCGTCCGGCCCCACCCCCCGAAGACACCTGCGGCGTCTCCTCTCCGGGCTTCTCCCGGAGAGGAGAAAAACAATGTAGGTAAGTATGAGGTAGATTGTCCAGCACCCCAACAGTCACCGTCCGGCCCCGCCCCCCGAAGACACCTGCGGCGTCTCCTCTCCGGCCTTCTCCTGGAGAGGAGAAATAAAATGTAGGTAAGTATGATAGAAACATAGAATTTGACGGCAGATAAGAACCACTTGGCCCATCTAGTCTGCCCCTTTTTTATTTTATCCTTTAGGCAATCTTAACCCTTTTTTAACCTTGATTCTTTGTAAGGATATTCATATGCCTGTCTCAAGCATGTTTAAATTGCCCTACAGTCTTAGCCTCTACCACCTCTGATGGGAGGCTATTCCACTTATCCACTACCCTTTCTGTGAAGTAATTTTTCCTTAAATTTCCCCTGAACCTCCCCCCCTCCAGTCTCAATGTATGCCCTCGAGTTCTAATACTTCTTTTCCTTTGAAGAATGTTTCCCTCCTGAACTTTGTTAAGACCCTTTATATATTTGAAAGTTTCTATCATGTCTCCCCTTTCCCTTCTCTCCTCCAAACTATACATGTTAAGATCTTTTAGCCTTTCCGGGTAAGTTTTGTGATGTAGGCCATGCACCATTTTAGTTGCCCTTCTTTGTACACTCTCTAATGTATTTATATCCTTCTGGAGATAGGGTCTCCAGAACTGGACACAGTATTCCAGATGGGGCCGTACCAATGACCTATACAGTGGCATTATCACTTCTTTTTTCCTGCTACTGATTCCTCTCCCTATGCAACCAAGCATCTGACTTGCCTTTCTCATTGCTTTGTTGCATTGCTTTCCTGCTTTCAAGTCACTTGAAATAGTGACTCCTAAATCTCTTTCCTCCTCAGTAGTTTCCATTATAGTACCCTTGATACTATACTTAGCCTTTGGGTTTTTGAGACCCAAGTGCATGATTTTGCATTTTTTAGCATTAAACTGTAGTTGCCACGTTCTTGACCATTTCTCAAGCCTACCTAGGTCATTAATCATTTGTTTGACCCCTCCCGGTGTGTCTACCCTGTTGCATATCTTTGTATCATCTGCAAAAAGGCATATCTTCCCTTCAATACCATCTGCAATGTCACCAACAAAGATATTAAAGAGAACTGGACCAAGTACAGATCCCTGGGGTACTCCACTGGTAACATTTCCCTCCATAGATTGCACTCCATTAACTACGACTGTCTGTGTCCTATCCTGCAACCAGGTTCTTATCCATTTAACTGATTTATAATCCACCCCCAGGCTTTCAAGTTTATTTAGCAGTCTGCGATGTGGGACAGTGTCAAATGCCTTACTAAAGTCTAGATATGCTACATCTACAGCTCCCCCTTGATCTATTATTTTCATCACAGAGTCAAAAAAGTCAATAAGATTTGTTTGGCATGATCTCCCACCAGTAAATCCATGCTGTTTTGGATCCTGTAAGTTGTTTGATTTAAGATATTCCACTACTCTTTCTTTTAATAGTTTTTCCATTACTTTCCCTACTACTGATGTAAGGCTTACTGGTCTGTAGTTACTTGCTTCTTCCTTGCTTCCACTTTTGTGCAGTGGAATGATGCAACCAGATATCCCAGACAACTCTGGTGCTAGCAGTCCTGGCAAGGAGGGTAGTAGCCCAGAAAAGCTGTGATGTAACCCCTGCAAGTGGAGAGGGTGGCTCACATGCAGGAGATCCCCCTCCACTCCCCTCCCTCCCTGTAGAATTTGCAAGCTCAGACTCTGTCCTGGGGGAGGAAGCCAATGAGAAAACCCTGAGAAAATAATCAGAAAGAATTTCTGTTGAAAATGGACTGTCTCCTTTCCATTTAGCAATGACACTAGAAATCTTATCATGGTCAGGAATTGATCTGCATGATGGTAGGATTAGTTAGGTATGGCGTCACTGTACAGTACTTGTAGTAGTAGGAGGATTACTAAGGTATGTTGTCACTGTACAGTACATGAAGTAGTAGGGGATTAGTATATAATGGTGTCACTGTACAGTACATGCAGTAGTAGGATTAGTAAAATATGGTGTCACTGTACAGTACATGCAGTAATAGTAGGATTAGTAAAGTATGGTGTCACTGTACAGGACATGCAGTAATAGTAGGATTATTAAGGTATGGTGTCACTGTACAGTACATGCAGTAGTAGGAGGATTAGTAAAGTATAGTGTCACTGTACAGTATATGCAGTAGTAGGATTAGTAAGGTATGGTGTCACTGTACAGTACATGCACTAGAAGAAGGATTAGTATGGTATGGTGTCACTGTACAGTATATGCAGTACTAAGAGGATTAGTAAGGTATGGTGTCACTGTACAGTACATGCAGTAGTAAAAGGATTAGTAAGGTATGGTGTCACTGTACAGTACATGCAGTACTAGGAGGATTAGTAAGGTAGTGTCACTGTACAGTATATGCAGTGGTAGGAGGATTAGTAAGGTATGGTGTCACTGTACAGTACATGCAGTACTAGGAGGATTGGTAAGGTATGGTGTCACTGTACAGTACATACAGTAGGATTAGTATGGTATGGTGTCACTGTACAGTACATGCAGTAGTAGGAGGATTAGTAAGGTATGGTGTCACTGTACAGTACATACAGTAGGATTAGTATGGTATGGTGTCACTGCACAGTACATGCAGTAGTAGGAGGATTAGTAAGGAATGGTGTCACTGTACAGTACATGTAGTAATAGGATGATTAGTATTGAATACTGTCACTGTACAGTAGTAGGATGATTGGTAGTATGAGGATTAGTAAGGTATAGTGTCACTGTACAGTACATGTAGTAGTAAGAGGATTAGTAAGGTATAGTGTCACTGTACAGTACATGCAGTAGTAGTAGGATTAGTAAGGTATAGTGTCGCTGTACAGTACATGCAGTAGTAGTAGGATTAGTAAGGTATGGTGTCACTGTACAGTACATGCAGTAGTAGTAGGATTAGTAAGGAATGATGTCACTGTACAGTACATGCAGTAGTATGAGGATTAGTAAGGTATAGTGTCACTGTACAGTACATGCAGCAGTAGGAGGATTAGTAAGGAATGATGTCACTGTACAGTATATGCAGTAGTAGTAGAATTAGTAAGGAATGATGTCACTGTACAGTACATGCAGTAGTATGAGGATTGGTAAGGTATAGTGTCACTGTACAGTACATGCAGCAGTAGGACGATTAGTAATGTATGGTGTCACTGTACAGTACATGCAGTAGTAGTAGGATTAGTAAGGAATGATGTCACTGTACAGTACATGTAGTAATAGGATGATTAGTATCGAATACTGTCACTGTACAGTAGTAGGATGACTGGTAGTATGAGGATTAGTAAGGTATAGTGTCACTGTACAGTACATGCAGTAGTAGTAGGATTAGTAAGGAATGATGTCACTGTACAGTACATGCAGTAGTATGAGGATTAGTAAGGTATAGTGTCACTGTACAGTACATGCAGCAGTAGGAGGATTAGTAAGGAATGATGTCACTGTACAGTATATGCAGTAGTAGTAGGATTAGTAAGGAATGATGTCACTGTACAGTACATGCAGTAGTATGAGGATTGGTAAGGTATAGTGTCACTGTACAGTACATGCAGCAGTAGGACGATTAGTAAGGTATGGTGTCACTGTACAGTACATGCAGTAGTAGGAGGATTAGTAAGGCATGGTGTCGCTGTACAGTACATGCAGTAGGAGGATTAGTAAGGTATGGTGTCACTGTACAGTGCACGCAGTTGTAGTAGGATTAGTAAGGTGTGGTGTCACTGTACAGTACATGCAGTATTAGTAGGATTAGTAAGGTGTGGTGTCACTGTACAGTACATGCAGTAGTAGGAGGATTAGTTAAGTATGGTGTCACTGTATAGTACATACAGTAATAGGATGATTAGTATGTAATGGTGGCACTGTACAGTACATGCAGTAGTAGGGGATTAGTATAGAATGGTGGCACTGTACAGTACATGCAGTAGTAGGGGATTAGTACGGAATGGTGTCACTGTACAGTAATTGCAGTACGTACTAGGAGATTAGTATGGAATGGTGTCAGTGTACAGTACTAGGAGATTAGTATGGAATGGTGGCACTGTACAGTACTAGGAGATTAGTATGGAAAGGTGGCACTGTACAGTACTTGCAGTACGTACTAGGAGATTAGTATGGAATGGTGTCAGTGTACAGTACTAGGAGATTAGTACGGAAAGGTGGCACTGTACAGTACTAGGAGATTAGTATGGAAAGATGGCACTGTACAGTACTAGGATATTTGTACGGAAAGGTGGCACTGTACAGTACTAGATTAGTATGGAATGGTGTCAGTGTACAGTACTAGAAGATTAGTATGGAAAGGTGGCACTGTACAGTACTAGGAGATTAGTATGGAATGGTGGCACTGTACAGTACTAGGAGATTAGTATGGAAAGGTGGCACTGTACAGTACTAAGAGATTTGTACGGACAGGTGGCACTATACAGTACTAGAAGATTAGTATGGAATGATGGCACTGTACAGTACTAGGAGATTAGTATGGAATGATGGCACTGTACAGTACTAGGAGATTAGTATGGAATGGTGGCACTGTACAGTACTAGGAGATTAGTATGGAAAGGTGGCACTGTACAGTACTTGCAGTACTAGGAGATTAGTATGGAATGGTGTCAGTGTACAGTACTAGAAGATTAGTATGGAATGGTGGCACTGTACAGTACTAGGAGATTAGTACGGAAAGGTGGCACTGTACAGTACTAGGAGATTAGTATGGAATGGTGGCACTGTACAGTACTAGGAGATTAGTATGGAATGGTGGCACTGTACAGTACATGCAATAGTAGGGGATTAGTATGGAATGGTGTCAGTGTACAGTACTTGCAGTACTAGGAGATTAGTACGGAAAGGTGGCACTGTACAGTACTAGGAGATTAGTAAGGAAAGGTGGCACTGTACAGTACTAGGAGATTAGTATGGAAAGATGGCACTGTACAGTACTTGCAGTACTAGGAGATTAGTATGGAATGGTGGCACTGTACAGTACTAGGAGATTAGTATGGAAAGGTGGCACTGTACAGTACTAAGAGATTTGTACGGACAGGTGGCACTATACAGTACTAGAAGATTAGTATGGAATGATGGCACTGTACAGTACTAGGAGATTAGTATGGAATGGTGGCACTTTACAGTACTAGGAGATTAGTATGGAATGATGGCACTGTACAGTACTAGGAGATTAGTGTGGAATGATGGCACTACAGTACTAGGAGATTAGTATGGAATGGTGGCACTGTACAGTACTAGGAGATTAGTATGGAAAGGTGGCACTGTACAGTACTTGCAGTACTAGGAGATTAGTATGGAATGGTGTCAGTGTACAGTACTAGAAGATTAGTATGGAATGGTGGCACTGTACAGTACTAGGAGATTAGTATGGAATGGTGGCACTGTACAGTACATGCAATAGTAGGGGATTAGTATGGAATGGTGTCAGTGTACAGTACTTGCAGTACTAGGAGATTAGTACGGAAAGGTGGCACTGTACAGTACTAGGAGATTAGTAAGGAAAGGTGGCACTGTACAGTACTAGGAGATTAGTATGGAAAGATGGCACTGTACAGTACTTGCAGTACTAGGAGATTAGTATGGAATGGTGGCACTGTACAGTACTAGGAGATTAGTATGGAATGGTGGCACTGTACAGTACTAGGAGATTAGTATGGAAAGGTGGCACTGTACAGTACTAAGAGATTTGTACGGACAGGTGGCACTATACAGTACTAGAAGATTAGTATGGAATGATGGCACTGTACAGTACTAGGAGATTAGTATGGAATGGTGGCACTTTACAGTACTAGGAGATTAGTATGGAATGATGGCACTGTACAGTACTAGGAGATTAGTACGGAAAGGTGGCACTGTACAGTACTAGGAGATTAGTATGGAATGGTGGCACTGTACAGTACTAGGAGATTAGTATGGAATGATGGCACTGTACAGTACTAGGAGATTAGTATGGAATGATGGCACTGTACAGTACTAGGAGATTAGTATGGAATGGTGTCAGTGTACAGTACTAGGATATTTGTACGGAAAGGTGGCACTGTACAGTACTAGGAGATTAGTATGGAAAGATGGCACTGTACAGTACTAGGAGATTAGTACGGAAAGGTGGCACTGTACAGTACTAGGAGATTAGTATGGAAAGATGGCACTGTACAGTACTAGGATATTTGTACGGAAAGGTGGCACTGTACAGTACTAGGAGATTAGTATGGAATGGTGGCATTATACAGTACTAGGAGATTAGTATGGAATGATGGCACTGTACAGTACTAGGAGATTAGTATGGAATGATGGCACTGTACAGTACTAGGAGATTAGTACGGAAAGGTGGCACTGTACAGTACTAGGAGATTTGTATGGAATGATGGCACTGTACAGTACTAGGAGATTAGTATGGAATGATGGCATTATACAGTGCATGCAGTAATGGGAGGTATGATGTATATTGAGTCTTTGGGTATGATTAAGGGTTTGTTTCATTTGTGTCTACAGCCTATCCCCACCTAACGACTCTCCTCTGGGTTCCTGAGGGCCTAATTCAGACCTGATCGCTGTTGTGCAAATTCACACACTGGTCGACTATCGAATGACTGCGCATACGTACGGATCGTAATGCGCAGGCGCGATGCCAAACAGCAAAAAAATCCTGCTTTTTTCATCGCTAACGCAGATTGCTTGACAGGAAGCGGACATTTGGGGGTAATAATAAGATTTTACTCACCGGTAAATCTATTTCTCGTAGTCCGTAGTGGATGCTGGGAACTCCGTAAGGACCATGGGGAATAGCGGCTCCGCAGGAGACTGGGCACAAAAGTAAAGCTTTAGGACTACCTGGTGTGCACTGGCAACTCCCCCTATGACCCTCCTCCAAGCCTCAGTTAGGATACTGTGCCCGGACGAGCGTACACAATAAGGAAGGATTTATGAATCCCGGGTAAGACTCATACCAGCCACACCAATCACACCGTACAACCTGTGATCTGAACCCAGTTAACAGCATGATAACAGAGGAGCCTCTGGATAGATGGCTCACAACAACAATAACCCGATTTAGTTAGGCAATAACTATATACAAGTATTGCAGACAATCCGCACTTGGGATGGGCGCCCAGCATCCACTACGGACTACGAGAAATAGATTTACCGGTGAGTAAAATCTTATTTTCTCTGACGTCCTAGTGGATGCTGGGAACTCCGTAAGGACCATGGGGATTATACCAAAGCTCCCAAACGGGCGGGAGAGTGCGGATGACTCTGCAGCACCGAATGAGAGAACTCCAGGTCCTCCTCAGCCAGGGTATCAAATTTGTAGAATTTAGCAAACGTGTTTGCCCCTGACCAAGTAGCTGCTCGGCAAAGTTGTAAAGCCGAGACCCCTCGGGCAGCCGCCCAAGATGAGCCCAACTTCCTTGTGGAATGGGCTTTTACAGATTTTGGCTGTGGCAGGCCTGCCACAGAATGTGCAAGCTGAATTGTATTACAAAACCAACGAGCAATAGTCTGCTTAGAAGCAGGAGCACCCAGCTTGTTGGGTGCATACAGGATAAACAGCGAGTCAGATTTTCTGACTCCAGCCGTCCTGGAAACATATATTTTCAGGGCCCTGACTACGTCCAACAACTTGGAGTCCTCCAAGTCACTAGTAGCCGCAGGTACCACAATAGGTTGGTTCAGATGAAACACTGAAACCACCTTAGGGAGAAAATGAGGACGAGTCCTCAATTCCGCCCTGTCTGAATGGAAGATCAGATAAGGGCTTTTACAGGATAAAGCCGCCAATTCTGACACGCGCCTGGCCGAGGCCAGGGCCAACAGTATGACCACTTTCCATGTGAGATATTTTAACTCCACAGATTCAAGTGGTTCAAACCATTGTGACTTTAGGAACCCCAAAACTACATTGAGATCCCAAGGTGCCACTGGAGGCACAAAAAAGGAGGCTGTATATGCAGTACCCCTTTTACAAACGTCTGAACTTCAGGAACTGAAGCTAGTTCTTTCTGGAAGAAAATTGACAGGGCCGAAATTTGAACTTTAATGGACCCCAATTTTAGGCCCATAGACACTCCTGTTTGCAGGAAATACAGGAATCGACCTAGTTGAAATTCCTCCATCGGGGCCTTACTGGCCTCGCACCACGCAACATATTTTCGCCAAATGCGGTGATAATGTTTTGCGGTTTCATCCTTCCTGGCTTTGATCAGGGTAGGGATGACTTCATCCGGAATGCCTTTTTCCTTCAGGATCCGGCGTTCAACCGCCCTGCCGTCAAACGCAGCCGCGGTAAGTCTTGGAATAGACAGGGTCCTTGCTGGAGCAGGTCCCTTCTTAGAGGTAGAGGCCACGGGTCCTCCGTGAGCATCTCTTGAAGTTCCGGGTACCAAGTCCTTCTTGGCCAATCCGGAGCCACGAGTATAGTTCTTACTCCCCTCCGTCTTATAATTCTCAGTACTTTTGGTAAGAGAGGAAGAGGAGGGAACACATACACTGACTGGTACACCCACGGTGTTACCAGAGCGTCCACAGCTATTGCCTGAGGGTCCCTTGACCTGGCGCAATACCTGTCCAATTTTTTGTTTAGGCGGGACGCCATCATGTCCACCTTTGGTTTTTCTCAACGGTTTACAATCATGTGGAAGACTTCTGCTGAGGAAGTCTGTTTCCCAGTTGTTCACTCCCGGAATGAACACTGCTGACAATGCTATCACATGATTTTCCGCCCAGCGAAAAATCCTTGCAGCTTCTGCCATTGCCCTCCTGCTTCTTGTGCCGCCCTGTCTGTCTACGTGGGCGACTGCCGTGATGTTGTTCGACTGGATCAGCACCGGCTGACCTTAAAGCAGAGGTCTTGCTTGGCTTAGGGCATTGTAAATGGCCCTTAGCTCCAAGATATTTATGTGAAGTGATGTCTCCAGGCTTGACCACAAGCCCTAGAAATTTCTTCCCTGTGTGACTGCTCCCCAGCCTCGCAGGCTGGCATCCGTGGTCACCAGGACCCAGTCCTGAATGCCGAATCAGCGCCCTCTAGAAGATGAGCACTCTGCAACCACCACAGAAGAGACACCCTTGTCTTTGGTGACAGGGTTATCCGCTGATGCATCTGAAGATGCGATCCGGACCATTTTTCCAGCAGGTCCCACTGGAAAGTTCTTGCGTGGAATCTGCCCAATGGAATTTGCTTCGTAGGAAGCCACCATTTTTCCCAGGACCCTTGTGTACTGATGCACTGACACTTGGCCTGGTTTTAGGAGGTTTCTGACTATTTCGGATAACTGAAACAAGAGAAAAATCCGCACAGATCATATAGGTCATATATTCATGTCAGTCAGTTACTTCCCATTGTTTATATTTGAAGACAATTCTCAGAGAAAATTCTTGGTATTAACCATTAATTTGGGGGTGCTCCCTGGAATAAATTCATCATAATAAAACACAAAAAGAAAAAGTATTCCACATTGGGGCACTCATCTGTAACTTACTGTAATGACAAATCTGAATCTAGGTATAGGACAACTTCCTATAAAACATAACCTTTATTGTAATTGGTTTAAAATACTAATAGTGGATAGCTGGCGAAGTATTCAAAAAGAATATGTGAAATAGTGAATAGTGTAGAAGAAAAAATAAAAAATATAATCAGAACACACACTAGTCTCTAATATAATCAGTCAGCTAGATAATTCTTTCTTGTAATAATCATACAACTATATCATTGTGCTTATTGTCAATATTGACCTATAGGATTGTATACATAAATTGTGTGCTCCCCTCCTTGGGATATTATGGCTTGCTGTTGGGATAATTAAATTGAGGATTCCACTATTAATCACAGAATAAAGTGATCAAAATCAGTAATTCATGTATAAATACCTTAAGTGGATACCATTCTAAAACACTTGTGATTACTGCTAATAATGAGGGATTGTTAGAGTGACCCTATCTCAATAAATAGCGGTTTTATTTATGTGGTCCCAACTGTTCAAAAAATTCTAAGTATATTCCCAACAGGACATATTCTCACCATGTAAGGTTTGTGTGGACAACTAGGACACTGCAGCAATGTGATCTAAACACTTAACTTGTGCAGAACAAAATCACTTAGATGGATATTCTCATATGACATGCATTCACACACGTCAGTTAGGGGGTTAATCTTATTGGAGAATAGCCTTCCACAGTACTGGGAGTTAGTAAATTGTCCTCAATCTCCCTGCTCCTGTATGTAATAGATAAGAGGCAGCACAAACAAGCCGTAATAATATTGCTAAGTCAGAAGGTATAAATGGTATACACTCCCAGTGTTTGATCTATATCACTTAAAACAGTGTGTCATCTACGGCTGATTGAATCAAACTGGAATGGTCTTACTGCAATAGAAAGTATCACTAACGTGTTATGCAGACAGTAGACCCATGTATTCAGTGATCCGCAACAAATGTTTCAAAATTCAGCCGTGTCAGTGCTATCATAGCCTGGCTGATTTACAATGTATCCAAAGCTTGTGCTGCTGGTTACATTCTCCTGCAACTGCCGTATAACATAACACACAGTCTGCACTATACATAGAAATGAGGCTGTTTCTGTGAATTAACCCTTTTCTACTGACTGAATGAAAACGAAGATTAGCTGTCAATTAGCTGCGTGTCCTATTGTTCATTGCCGTAATAAGCAATTGTGCATAATATTATGCTTAATCTCTCAGCTATAGCCAGATAAGCCTTACTAAATCCTTGGTGAGAGGGAGACAACACTTATTTAATATCTGGTAACGTCCTAAGGTACATTTGTCCGGTGCCCCGGATATCAGATTTACATCAATAATTGCACATTTCAATTTAGTGTATGGAGACAGTGTGATCTTTTAAAAACACGGCACCCAGTCCTGAATGCCGAATCAGCGCCCTCTAGAAGATGAGCACTCTGCAACCACCACAGAAGAGACACCCTTGTCTTTGGTGACAGGGTTATCCGCTGATGCATCTGAAGATGCGATCCGGACCATTTTTCCAGGTCCCACTGGAAAGTTCTTGCGTGGAATCTGCCCAATGGAATTTGCTTCGTAGGAAGCCACCATTTTTCCCAGGACCCTTGTGTACTGATGCACTGACACTTGGCCTGGTTTTAGGAGGTTTCTGACTATTTCGGATAACTCCCTGGCATTCTCCTCCTGGAGAAACACCTTTTTCTAAACTGTGTCCAGGATCATCCTTAGGAATAGAAGACGTGTCGTCGGGATCAGCTGCGATTTTGGAATATTAAGAATCCAACCATGCTGCCGCAACACTACTTGAGATAGTGCTACCCCGACTACCAACTGTTCCCTGGATCTTGCCCTTATCAGGAGATCGTCCAAGTAAGGGATAACTAAAACTCCCTTCCTTCGAAGGAGTATCATCATTTCGGCCATTACCTTGGTAAAGACCCGGGGTGCCGTGGACCATCCAAACGGCAGCGTCTGAAACTGATAGTGTCAGTTCTGTACCACAAACCTGAGGTACCCTTGGTGAGAAGGGTAAATTGGGACATGAAGGTAAGCATCCTTGATGTCCAGAGACACCCTGTAGTCCCCTTCTTCCAGGTTCGCAATCACTGCTCTGAGTGACTCCATCTTGAATTTGAACCTCTGTATGTAAGTGTTCAAAGATTTTAGATTTAAAATCGTCTCACCGAGCTGTCCGGTTTCGGTACCACAACAGTGTGAATAATACCCCTTTCCCTGTTGCAGGAGGGGTACCTTGATTATCACCTGCTGGGAATACAGCTTGTGAATGGCTTCCAAAACTGCCTCCCTGTCGGAGGGAGACGTCGGTAAAGCAGACTTTAGGAAACGGCGAGGGGGAGACGTCTCGAATTCCAATTTGTACCCCTGAGATACCACCTGAAGGATCCAGGGGTCTACTTGCGAGTGAGCTCACTGCGCGCTGAAATTCTTGAGACGGGCCCCCGCCGTGCCTGAGTCCGCTTGTAAAGCCCCAGCGTCATGCTGAGGGCTTGGCAGAGGCGAAAGAGGGCTTCTGTTCCTGGGAACTGGCTGATTGCTGCAGCCTTTTTCCTCTCCTTCTGTCACGGGGCAGAAATGAGGAACCTTTTGCCCGCTTGCCCTTATGGGAACAAAAGGACTGCGCCTGATAATACGGCGTCTTTATGTTGAGAGGCGACCTGGGGTAAAAACGTGGATTTCCCAGCTGTTGCCGTGGCCACCAGGTCTGAAAGACCGACCCCAAATAACTCCTCCCCTTTATAAGGCAATACTTCCATATGCCGTTTGGAATCCGCATCACCTGACCACTGTCGTGTCCATAACCCTCTTCTGGCAGAAATGGACAGCGCACTTACTCTTGATGCCAGTCGGCAAATATCCCGCTGTGCATCACGCATATATAGAAATGCATCTTTTAAATGCTCTATAGTCAGTAATATACTGTCCCTATCTAGGGTATCAATATTTTCAGTCAGGGAATCCGACCACGCCAACCCAGCACTGCACATCCAGGCTGAGGCGATTGCTGGTCGCAGTATAACACCAGTATGTGTGTAAATACATTTTAGGATACCCTCCTGCTTTCTATCAGCAGGATCCTTAAGGGCGGCCGTCTCAGGAGAGGGTAGAGCCCCTTGTTTTGACAAGCGTGTGAGCGCTTTATCCACCCTAGGGGGTGTTCCCCAACGCACCCTAACCTCTGGCGGGAAAGGATATAATGACAATAACTTTTTTAGAAATTATCAGTTTTTATCGGGGGAAACCCACGCTTCATCACACACCTCATTTAATTCCTCAGATTCAGGAAAAACTACAGGTAGCTTTTCCTCACCGAACATAATACCCCTTTTGGTGGTACTCGTATTATCAGAAATGTGTAAAACATTTTTCATTGCCTCAATCATGTAACGTGTGGCCCTACTGGAAGTCACATTTGTCTCTTCACCGTCGACACTGGAGTCAGTATCCGTGTCGGCGTCTGTATCTGCCATCTAAGGTAACGGGCGCTTTAGAGCCCCTGACGGCCTATGAGACGTCTGGACAGGCACAAGCTGAGTAGCCGGCTGTCTCATGTCAACCACTGTCTTTTGTAAATAGTTGACACTGTCACGTAATTCCTTCCAACAGTTCATCCACTCAGGTGTCGACCCCCTAGGGGGTGACATCTCCATTACAGGCAATTGCTCCGCCTCCACATCATTTTCCTCCTCATACATGTCGACACAAACGTACCGACACACAGCACACACACAGGGAATGCTCTGATAGAGGACAGGACCCCACTAGCCCTTTGGGGAGACAGAGGGAGAGTTTGCCAGCACACACCAGAGCGCTATATATATACAGGGATAACCTTATATAAAAGTGTTTTTCCCCTTATAGCTGCTGTATTGTTAATACTGCGCCTAATTAGTGCCCCCCTCTCTTTTTTAACCCTTTCTGTAGTGTAGTGACTGCAGGGGAGAGCCAGGGAGCTTCCCTCCAACGGAGCTGTGAGGGAAAATGGCGCCAGTGTGCTGAGGAGATAGGCTCCGCCCCCTTCTCGGCGGCCTTTTCTCCCGCTTTTCAGTGTAATCTGGCAGGGGTTAAAATTCATCCATATAGCCCTGGGGGCTATATGTGATGTATTTTCACCAGCCAAGGTGTTTTTATTGCTGCTCAGGGCGCCCCCCCTTAGCGCCCTGCACCCTCAGTGACCGAAGTGTGAAGTGTGCTGAGGAGCAATGGCGCACAGCTGCAGTGCTGTGCGCTACCTTGGTGAAGACAGGATGTCTTCTGCCGCCGATTTTCCGGACCTCTTCTTGCTTCTGGCTCTGTAAGGGGGCCGGCGGCGCGGCTCTGGGACCGGACTCCATGGCTGGGCCTGTGTTCGATCCCTCTGGAGCTAATGGTGTCCAGTAGCCTAAGAAGCCCAATCCACTCTGCAAGCAGGTGAGTTCGCTTCTTCTCCCCTTAGTCCCTCGATGCAGTGAGCCTGTTGCCAGCAGGTCTCACTGAAAATAAAAAACCTAAAACTAAACTTTTCACTAAGCAGCTCAGGAGAGCCCCTAGTGTGCACCCTTCTCGTTCGGGCACAAAAATCTAACTGAGGCTTGGAGGAGGGTCATAGGGGGAGGAGCCAGTGCACACCAGGTAGTCCTAAAGCTTTACTTTTGTGCCCAGTCTCCTGCGGAGCCGCTATTCCCCATGGTCCTTACGGAGTTCCCAGCATCCACTAGGACGTCAGAGAAAACTGGATGTTTTCTGGAAGTGTCAGGAAAAACACAGCTGTTCCCCAGCGTTTTCAGGGAGGGTGTGTGACGTCAGCTCCGGCCCCGATCAGCCTGTCCGCTGTCTGTTTTCGCACGGCATACGCATGCATTCGCACACTTGTACGGGGCGGGTTTTCACTCTCAATGGGTGGCGGCTATCTGATCACAGACCTCTGCAAAACCATACAGGTCTGAGTTAGGCCCTATATACTGTCCCACTTCCACCTGACGCCGCTCCCTCTGGGTGACTATATCCTGTCCCGCCCCCACCTGACACCGCTCCCTCTGTGTGACTATAGCCTGTCCTACCACCACCTGATCCCACTCCCTCTGGGTGACTATATCCTGCCCCGCCCCCACCTGACACCGCTCCCTCTGTGTGACTATAGCCTGTCCTGCCACCACCTGATCCCACTCCCTCTGGGTGACTATATCCTGTCCTGCCACAACCTGATCCCACTCCCTCTGGGTGTCTATAGCCTGTCCTGCCCACACATGACCCGCACCCTCTGGGTGTCTGTAGCCTGTACCACCCCCACCTGACCCCGCTCCCTCTGGGTGTCTATAGACTGTACCACCCCCAGCTGACACCGCTCCCTCTGGGTATCTATAGACTGTACCACCCCTAGCTGACACCGCTCCCTCTGGGTATCTCTAGCCGGTACCACCCCCAACTGACACTGCTCCCTCTAGATGGAGTGTGCGCTGTATTAGGGTGCAGAGAGTACATACAGAGTGCGCTGAACTAGAGTATATGGATAGGGGAACAGAGTATTGGGGTACTGGGATGAGGTACATAGTACACATGCAATACTGGGGCACAGGGATGGGGTAAAGGGAGCACACATGGTATAGTGGGGTACAGGGAGCATACATGGTATATTGGGGGTATAGGGATGGGTTACAGGGAGAACAAATGGAATATTGGGGTATAGGGGTGGGGAACAGGGAGTATACATGGTATATTGTGGTATGGGGGTGGGGTACAGGGTGCACACGTAGTATAATGGGGTATAGAGATGGGGGACAGGGAGCACACATAGTATAGTGGGGTACAGGGAGCCCACGTGGTATAGTGGGGTACAGGGATGAGGTACAGTGGGTACACTTGATATATTGGGGTATAGGGGAGGGGTACAGGGAGCACACATGGTATATGGGGGTATAAGGGTGGGGTACAGGGAGCACACATGGTATATTGGGGTATAGGGATGGTGTACAGGGAGCACACATGGTATATGGGGGTAAAGTGATGGGGTACAGGGGGCACACAGGGTATATTGGGGTATAGGGGTAGGGTACAGGTAACACACATGATATCTTGGGGTACAGGGGTGGAGTTCACGGAGCACGCATGGTATATTGGGGTATATGGATGGGGTACAAGGAGCACACATGTTATATTGGGGTATAGGGATGGGGTACAGGGGTCACCCATAGTATATTGAGGTATAGGGGTTAGGTACAGGGAACATATGGTATATTGGGGTACAGGGAGCACACATGGTATATTGGGGTAGAGATATGGGGGACAGGGAGCACACATGGTATAGTGGGGTACAAGGAGCCCACGTGGTATAGTGGGGTACAGGGATGGGGTACACTTGATATATTGGGGTATAGGGGAGGGGTACAGGGATCACACATGGTATATTGGGGTATGGGGATGAGGTACAGGGAGCACACATGGTATATTGGGGTATAGGGGTGGGGTTCAAGGAGCACACATGGTATATTGGGGTATAGGGGTGGGGTACAGGGAGCACACATGGTATTTTGGGGTATAAGGGTGGGGTACAGGGAGCATACATGGTATATTGGGGTATAGGGATGGTGTACAAGGGGCACACATGGTATATTGGGGTACAGGGAGCACACATGGGATATGTGGGTATAGGTGTGGGAAACAGGGAGCACACATGGTATATTGGGGTATAGGAATGGGGTACAGGGGGCACACATGGTATATTGGGGTATAGGGTGGGGTACAGGGAACGGTATAGGGATGGGGTACAGGGGTCACACATGGTATATGGGGGTATAGGGGTGGGGTACAGGGAGCACACATGGTATATTGGGTTATAGGGATGGGGTACAGGGAGCACACATGGTATATTGGGTTATAGGGATGGGGTACAGGGAGCACATATGGTATATTGGGGTATAGGGAAAAGGTACAGGGATCACACATGATATATTGGCGTATAGGGAAAAGGTACAGGGAGCACACATGGTATATTGGGGTATAGGGTGAGGTACAGGGATCACACATGGTATATGGGGGTATGTGGTGGTGTACAGGGAGCACACATGGTATATTGGGGTACAGGGGGCATACGTATTATATGGGGATATAGGGGTGGGGTACAGGGAGCACACATGGTATATCAGGGTACAGGGGGCATACATGTTATATGGGGGTATAGGGGTGGTGTACAGGGAGCACACATGGTATACTGGGATAAAGGGATGGGGTACACGGGGCACCCATGGTATATGAGGCTATAGGGATGGGGTACAGGGAGCACACATGGTATATTGGGGTACAGGGAGCACACATAGTATATATGGTATAGGGTTGGGGTACAGGGAGCACACATGGTATATGGGGTATAGGGATGGGGTACAGGGGGCACACATGGTATACTGGGGTATATGGATGGGGTACAGGGAGCACACATGGTATATTGGGTTATAGGGATGGGTTACAGGGAGCACACATGGTATACTGGGGTATAGGTATGGGGTACAGGGAGCACACATGGTATACTGGGGTACAGGGAGCACACATGGTATACTGGGGTATAGGTATGGGGTACAGGGAGCACACATTGTATATTGGGGTACAGGGAGCACACATGGTATACTGGGGTATATGGATGGGGTATGGGGCACACATTGTATATTGGATAAAGGGGTGGGGTATACATGGTATGGGGCACACATGGTATATTGGGGTATAGGGGTGAGGTACAGGGAGCACACATGGTATATTGGGGTATAGGGATAGGGTATGGGGCACACATTGTATATTGGATAAAGGGGTGGGGTACAGGGAGCACACATGGTATATTGGGGTACAGGTGTGGGTTACAGGGAGCACACATGGTATATTGGGGTATAGGGTACAGGGGCACACATTGTACAATGGGGGATAGGGTACAGGGGCACACATTGTATATTGGGGTATAGGAAACACATGGTATATTGGGGTATATGGATGGGGTACAGGGAACACACATGGTATATTGGGATATAGGGGTGGGGTACAGGGAGCACACATGGTATATTGGGGTATAAGGGTGGGGTACAGGGAGCACACATGGTATATTGGGGTATAAGGAGCACACATGGTATATTGGGGTATAGGGGGCACACATGGTATATTGGGGTATAGGGGGCACACATGGTATATTGGGGTATAGGGTACAGGGACACCCATTGTACAATGGGGGATAGGGTACAGGGGCACACATTGTACAATGGGGGATAGGGTACAGGGGCACACATTGTATATTGGGGTATAGGAAACACATGGTATATTGGGGTATATGGATGGGGTACAGGGAACACACATGGTATATTGGGGTATAGGGGTGGGGTACAGGGAGCACACATGGTATATTGGGGTATAAGGGTGGGGTAAAGGGAGCACACATGGTATATTGGGGTATAGGGGTGGGGTACAGGGAGCACACATGGTATATTGGGGTATAAGGGTGGGGTAAAGGGAGCACACATGGTATATTGGGGTATAAGGGTGGGGTAAAGGGAGCACACATGGTATATTGGGGTATAAGGGTGGGTAAAGGGGGCACCCATGGTATATTGGGGTATAGGGAGCACACATGGTATATTGGGGTATAAGGGTGGGGTACAGGGAGCACACATGGTATATTGGGGTATAAGGTGGGGTACAGGGAGCACACATGGTATATTGGGGTATATGGGTGGGGTATAGGGGGCACACATGGTATATTGGGGTATAGGGGGCACACATGGTATATTGGGGTATAAGGGTGGGGTAAAGGGAGCACACATGGTATATTGGGGTATAAGGGTGGGGTACAGGGAGCACACATGGTATATTGGGGTATAAGGGTGGGGTACAGAAAGCACACATGGTATATTGGGGTATAAGGGTGGGGTACAGGGAGCACACATGGTATATTGGGGTATAGGGGGCACACATGGTATATTGGGGCATAAGGGTGGGGTA